>NW_015150732.1:927431-930377 GCF_000732505.1 Cyprinodon variegatus
TATTCCTTTAACCCCACACTGCTCCCTGAGCGCTGCATAATGGCAGCCCACTGCTGCCCAAGGGGATGGGTTAAATGCAGAGAAATCAATTCGTTGCTCTGTACTTGTGACAGTGGAATGACAATAAAAATTTAATTATTATCACCACACAGATAAAGAGCCCCACTCATGAGGAATGGCCACTGCAACATCTCCACATAACTAGCTGCTGTTTGATGCACCGGGAACCTGGAGCTCAATTGTTCCATTCAAGGGTAAAGCACATGGATCATAATGGCGCCCCTCCATTGTGCCACTTCCCAGGGGGCATCTTCTTGTCATGCGAGTAAACACCAGAAGCCATCAGGATTATCAAGGTACATTATTTCCGTCTGAGAATAAAACTTTCTTGTACCTTTGGATGTCTCGTCATTGGTGGTACTTTAATTTAAGTCCAATCGGGTAATTTGTGGCATTGAAGGAGACGTAACCTTTAAACTTGTTTATAGAGCTGGGGTCCGTTTCATGAAGCAGGTTCACAAGAGATTTTCCTCAACCTCTGTTTCTGTTACCGTAGTAACATTCTACCCAGAGCTTCTTTCAGTAGCAGGTTTTCTTCAGTGAAAAAAACAAAATATATAGATATATATATGTATATACGTATATTATTTACTAGGTCCATTTTGCGCATTAGGTTTTAAAAACAAACATTACTCGTGCATTTGATGAGGATCCTATTAATGATCGGCACTTTTTCATAGTGAAATAAATATTTATAGAGAAAGGATTCTACATTGACAGGGCATGAGATTTTTTTATTTTGGTTTGTTTAATATGAGCGAGATGTGGATCATTTTATTTTTTATTTAGTTATATTTACAGCACATGCAGAACTACTGAAATTATTTTCAGATTACACATAGATTGATTAATTAATTCCATGGGGGAAAAGGAATTACTTTGGGGTTAGGATTAGGATTCACTTGATGCTAACAACCTAATGAGCCTTCTGGCAAAACCTGAGGGCATTTTATGGGACTGAAAGCCGCTGATAACGGCCATTTGTTTGCAAACGGCCACTTTACTGTGTGATATAAGACTGAATCAACATCAGCATTAGCCTAATGTGAGATGAGGAGCGTCCTGTGTCTTGACGGACAGACATTCGTATTCTCCGGCTCAGCTCTGGAGTGGATTTCATTTTTTTTGTTCAAAAACCCTGTGGATCTTTTAAGAAATGCAAAATGACTGTCTAACTACAGTGAACCTCAGCAGCACATTATTAAAGGCCTTTGGTTATGCAGCTCAAGAATTCTACCACATTCATTAAAAGAAGGTGAGCTTTTCTGCTTTTACCATCAGGAGATCGTCACTTTATAATTACTTGACAGGAAATTAAATAGGAACCAAACATTTGCAGAGTTTTTGGCTTTTAAAGGCTACGGTCTTAAATTTTGGATCAGCTAATTAACAGCCTTTTTGAGTGAATTTGTTGTTTTTTCTATAAATTGCCTCATTCCCAATCTACTTTGATTTTGAATCTTACTTAGAACTTAAGATCAAACATTGCTAATGCAAATGCATGCAATTATTTTACTGGTCTAAGACCAGTTCAGGAGCATATATAGTAAAATGATATGTATAATTTAGTGTTAAGGTCTTAAAAAGGGTATTAGTCATTAGATTCACTTAAAACTGGAAAAAAAAGTTCCCATTAAGAAACCTGACTGTAGAGCTCAGATTAAAAGATATACATGTTTTAAAAAGGCAGAGTTTAAGCAATTGCCCATAAAAAAGGTGGAATAATTGAAACAGTGGTTGTCATTAATGAAAAATTAATTTCGAAAACTACTTTGTTCCACTTTTTGCATCCATGTTATTTTGGAAAGATGAGTCAGGTAAGGTTTGCTTTCTTATTTTATCAGAGAATCAGTGATAAAAACCTTTGCAGTTACTCTTAATTTGCGTTTAGCTCAGCACTTCCTGGGGCACTGGAAAAAATCTCAATCTAGATGAGTCATTTTTTCTTAAAATAAGTGCATTTGTTGTCGAACTGGGAAGGTAAAAGTGAGGTTTTGTCAATAGAAAAAGATAATTTACATTTAAAAAAAGAAAAAGCAATTGCATTGTCTTATTGTCTTGTTTTAAGTGCATTTTATATAAATATCTTATTTTAAGAGTAAAATACTCATTCCATTGGCAAATCGTCTCATTTACCTATTCAAAAGAAGGGTAAAGTTGACACTTCTGTGTTATACGCTAGTCTGAGGCAGGGGCACCATATGGGGAGGGGAAAGTTAGGGGGCCCTTAACTGAGGGGGCCTATATATATATATAAAATAGATATAAAAATATATCTGCAAAATCTCTAATATTCAACAACAAAAAATACTTAGTTAGGCATATTGTGCAAAACAGCAATAAAAAAATTAAAATCCTATCAGATTTATATTCCCCATACTGCAGATATAATAGAATCTGTCCTTAAATCACAGCCAAACCCATTTACACAGTAACAGATAAAAACCTTTAGATAAATCAAACATTACCGCTACATATCTGACTCAATAACCATTAAAACAACTATTTTCATTCATTTCAGACAGAACTATTCACTGAACTTCCAATTTTCACCACTGTGCGGCGCCAAGGAACATTTCCTCTGATCACGGAGCAAATCACGGCGTGCTTAGTCTCGCAATGCATCCTGGGATATCCAAGAATACCGAGGATACATAAGACCTGTCCTTCAAATCGGGCAAAAAGAAGGACGCATTTTAAGGCCGCATAACGAGGACTCTTGAATCCGACCAGACCTCGGCGCCACGCTATGACGTAATCGTCCTTCGAATCTGGCCTTCTAAGGACGCGTCCTAGGTTTTCGAACAGAGCATAAGTATTTTTTGTTGTTGAATATTAGAGATTTTGCAGATATATTTTTATACATACATTGTTTAGATTTACTTA
>NW_015150732.1:930686-933762 GCF_000732505.1 Cyprinodon variegatus
ATAGCGGCAACAATGATGTGCAGAATGACAGCAGCATGTTATTTAACTGACTAAGGTTTCTATCATTACATTTGATTTTATTTGTTCCTGCTCCCGCTGGTTGGAACCTTTATTCCACTCTGGATTCTTGTTAATGTAGTCTTTGTTCACTTTATAATAAAAAATAAATAAATAAACAAACAGTTTTAAAAACTTCGGTATTCATTCTTTTCCTGCTTTGTGTGTCAACATTCACGGTTGCTAAGCAACAGGGCATACGGCGGTAAAACTCGCCGAAGAGTAGACCTGTTCGAATTCACAGCCAAAACTCTTCCGGTCTCCTTATTTTCAAGGACTTCGAAGGATCCAGTCTAGGTAGACCGCGTCCTTGGAGGATGCAGCCCAGGTTTTTGAACAGAGCCTTCATTTCGGCCAGAGGCAACATGGCGGCGGCAAACAGACGGGGGTGCCGTACTGGCTGTGATCGGCTAATATTAAAAAGGATGTGAAATACTTGGGAATTGTCATTACAAGAAACAGGACATCTTCCGATAACATTAACATTTTGAACAATATTTAAAATTGTAAACTGATTCTTAATCGATGGTTACAGAGAGACGTCTCTCTTTTTGGTAAGATTTTATTAACGAAATAAATAAGTCTTCCTCGATTTATTTACCCAGCTTACACACTTCCGATATCAAACAAAAATGATAAAAGCGATTAATAAACTAAATTTTAACTTTATTTGGAAGAATAGAAATCATTACATAAGTAAAAATGACATGATTAAAACTTATGAAGATGGTGGGGTTTCTATAAGAAAAAAACACATTAACATGTGCACTAAGTTTTTATTTAACTTAACTTTTTAACATATTAACTTTTTAACTTAACTTAATAACCTATTAACTTCATTTAACTTAATTTATATCAGGTAACATCCCACGACAGCAGGGAACTTTAGATTACTGGTGGTAGTCTTTGAAGCAGTTACGCTCAGCTTTCAGACAGAGGTGGACCTTGCAGACCCCACAGACATCATTTGACATCTCAATGGTGCCTTTTTTGCTGCAAAACGTAAAGGTCTGGTGTTTGGCATGGACAGGGACATGGAAGAGGAACAGATCAAATCACACTGCCTCATTTGGGGTGTGGCTGCGGTGTCCTCAGACTGGAGGGGGAATGTAGTCATTGGTGGTCAGATGACGATGATGAGCTTCTCCGGAATCTAGGCTACTGGTACTCATGAACATGTTGATTCTGAAATCTTTCAGAGACATGGCGTTCACACCAAGGGCCTTGTAGTCCCGCTTGTAGACGATCCAGGCATTTGAGAGGCTAAGATCAATGGTGTATGCGAACCATCACAGGTACCACCTCTTGGACTTCATGGGACCAACCTGTCAGTCTTATCAATGACCCCCCATGTTGGCATTGCAGGTTGCATGTGTCGCCTCTTAGGAGAGGGGCCTATCTCACTTAGGCCTTGAATGTCCAGGTTATGGGTCGGTGGGACATAGTCTGGGTCTGACACATTGTGATCATCTTCCTCATCATCACTGATGGCGAGTAGAGAACTGGCAAAAAAAATAAAATAATAATTGTTAAAGAAAGTCAAAAAACTGTTATTAGGTCATAAAACTGACAAAAATTAACCATATTCACTGCAATAACATAGTCTTTTTAGGATATTAAACTGATGTAAAAAAAAAAAAATGCCACTTTTCACTGCAATAACACATAAAAATATTTTAAAAAAATTTTATTAGATCGGAAAAATAACTAAATTCACCTATATTTACTACAATAACTGATAAGACAACAACTATTACACAATAAAAATACCCCCCCAAAATCCCTACTATTCTGCACTTTTAATTAAATAATTTAATGTATTATAGACACTCTTGGCAACATTCTCTTATAATATATTAAGTAGTACTGCTTCATTTTTAAAGAGCATGCACTACGTTATTGCATAGGAAATATGTCCAAAAAGAGTCGTATCATTTTTGTAAAGGGTTAAAAAAAATGTAAATCTGTTTGAAAAAAAAAAATCCTCATTCATTTGTGCACGTGACCAAATGAGCTAATTTCATTGGCTAGAAGCTGCTCGACTCTATCGAGTGTAGATTGCTTTGGTTTGATTTCACCAAAAGGTCAACACTTTTGCAGCTGAATTTTTGCAGCTGAATTTTTTTGCAGCTGAGCACCTACCCGCTCAAGCCGGTGAACAATACCTCCTTAACGACCGACCCTTACCAATCATAGACAGGTTTCAGGTATTACAGGAGACAATCCCCCCTTTAATGACCGACCTTCAGAATCACAGACAGGTTTCAGACATTACAGGCTAACAACGGAATCAAACGACCCCATCATGTATTTCTGTTTGCATGTTTCCAAGCGATACAAGGCCCTGTCTATATAAAGACTCAAACTCACTGCGGATCCAGACATTTGAATTGAGAAAGCTTCCTGGAGAGGTGGAGAAACGTCTTCAAATCTAGGAAACCAAGTCCAGTGGATTTTTTAATTAGGTATAGTTACTAGTTGCTTCTCCCAAAAAGTAACTGAGTTATTGCCTGAGTTACTCCACAATAAAAGTAACTAGTTACTAGTAAAAGTAACTATTGCGTTACTTTTGCGTTTCTCGCCCCCGTAACCTTCACTACCTGGCCCCCACCTTCTCGCCGTCTGTTTCCAAAGCCAGCTGAATAGAGCGGACGACAAAGACAAGAACCTGCAGAGAGTTTAGCATTTATTGCAACTCAACGTAAATGACATCAGGGGGGAACGCTATCTGATGGGCCTATAAACCCCGTCAGATAGCGTTCCCCCTGCTTAACAAGGGGGGAACGCTATCTGATGAGGTGTAAATATCATCAGGCTGCATTACCTCTGCTCATGGGTGTGAAGTTATTTAACAGGGTGTTCAGATCTGGTGAGTGAATGAAATTAATAACTTATGATGTTTAAATCTGAAATCCTGTGTGTTTGGGTTGTTATAGATACTGCAACATCCATCCATCCATCCATCCATCCATCCATCCATCCATCCATCCATCCATCCATCCATCCATCCATCCATCCA
>NW_015150732.1:934386-936974 GCF_000732505.1 Cyprinodon variegatus
CGCAGTAACGGGGTGTCGGCAATGGTATAGTTACAGTCAAAGTAATTAGTTAGATTACTCGTTACTAAAAAAGGTAACGGCGTTACGAACGCCGTTGCTCCCATCACTGTTGTTTTTATATGTTTTGCTGTCGTCTCTTCCTTGATTCTTTATGCAGATATGTGGTAAATTTGACAGATCCAATGCATTGGATACTGAAGACATTTTCTTTAATTGCATTTTAGCAGATAAATTAACTTTAACAAATAGCTAAAAAACCTATGAACCATATGTGTATGAGGATATTTATGGGCACCTCAGGAATTTGGGGCCCCAGGCAACCTCATAGTTTAACCTTGATGGTAACTCTGCTGCTGCCTAGTGTGCTCTAGTAGCCTTTTCTTCCTCATATCTTTAAAACACACTATGAGTGATAGGACATGTAATACTCACATTTTTTTCTAAATCAATTTCCCTCATTAGGATTTCCAATTCCATGCAGTCGCAGTAAAACATGAAGATGTACATTAGGTAAGCTCTCAACAACCAAAATAACAAGGACAACCAGCAACAATGTAGAAGATGGGATGAGAAAACCTTTGCTTATCCATCTCTATTAGAAAAACAAGCAGTCAAATAAAAGGGATGAGGTCACAACCAAATGTCAATCATGTTTCCCCTCCGGAAGCAAACAGATGGGAGCCCAACAGGTTTTCATCATTCAAACATGTTGAGCTGCACAAACGTGTTCATTTTGGTTTATTTGAGAGAAAAATCCAGAGGATTGAGACACAGAAATAATCCTGCCCTACGTGAACAGTGTGTGGTTTGTGTCAATAAAGGTCATCTTTTCTTAAATGACCCAACCATGTAGGCTAATATGTATTTTTTTGCCAATAACAAAGTCTGTAAGTAGTGAACATTTAAGAAAATGAGGTAAGCTCCTTTATCTTTTCAGCAAGCAAAAAACATTGGGATACGATGTAGAGTTAAGTGAGATGGATACCTCTGCTTCCCTTCTTCTGCTTGAGCACATACATTATGTCAGCAGGGAAGATTGCTTAACTTGTATTTACTGTCCATCTGCTGTGCATCGTAATTATAAGGATAAAAATGCTCTTTACATTTTTTCTGTTATTTAGCTTCATGGCACGATGAGCTCCTGCTTGTAACAGTAATGGTTCATTACATATATAATGAAAGGTGACTTTTTAAAAAAGACCAATTGTGAGAGGATTTATTGCTCCCTGACAGGCCCAGGCTCATGGAGATCAATAGAACAGGAGTTAGGAGAGGGGCGAGGGGTGCGACGTGTCATAATTTTAATGAAATATAGATTTGGGATGGTTAAACAGCTCGCTACTGGGGACAAAATTGTTCACTTTCTCACTGCTAAACAACACCATCCATTAAACTGTAGGAAAAATCGATAGTCGGCTGTGAACAATATGTACCTTTCAAATGCAGGTACAGTTACACTGGATGGTAGATAATAAATCAAAGCTAAAGGTATCAAATCTTTTACAGTCATTGTATCGAAGAGTCTTTCATCACCGCTTAACCACTGAAACACAACAGAAAAACTGAACCTGTCCTCCATCGCTAATGTAGAGTACCTAGAAAAAGTATTTACCCTTTGTAGACCTATTGCTTTTTTTCTAATAACAAATAGTTTGCATCATCCAATCTAATATAAATATAAAATATAACCTGTCACAGTTTTCAAATTAGTTTTATCTGTTTAGATGGAAAAAAAACAACTTTCCAAACCAACTGTGAAAGAGATTAAACTGTAACCTCATAACTTCTCCAAAAGTGGCATCAAATGTTTCCTCTAACTGGGAATGAGTTGCCTACCTTATCTGTGCTGGAGGCTATTTTATCCCAATCTCTGGTTGGTTTCTCTTTGCTCAAAACTACGTGACTCCAGTGCTCAAGGACCGATGTTTTGCCACTTTTATCTTTTATGCTTCTTTTATCCTGATCCTGTCAACGTCGGGGTTGAGGTTGGTTGAGGACCTACATGCAGATATGAGGGAGGCAAAGATGAGTTTTGGAGGTTGAATAAAATCAAAAGCTAACAGAAACAAAATCTAAGAATCAAACCAAAAAGCAAGGAGACATCAGGAGAAAACACACATGGTTAGCCAAGTAACAACAAAGCAACAAGAAACCAGAACCAAAGAGGTGGTGTATATATGGGGAACAGTACAAAGAATGGGCTAAAGAGCCGATATGGAGCAGGTGTGAATAGAACTAACTAGAAGGGAGCCAAGGGGAAAGGAAACGGACACAAGGGGCAACAGAGAGTAACACAAAGACACGACACTGCCAGAAACAACTACAAAGTAGAGACTGACACGGGAGTGGATTTTCACTCCTGTCCCGTCCCACTCCCACAGAAAAAAATTGTGTCCCGTCCCGATCCCGGGCCAGAGTAGAAATCTAAATCCTGTCCCGTCCCACTCCTGGTGAAACTACTCCCGCTCCCATTCAGAATCTGCTGTACCCCCGCACCACTCCCATGCTCTGTTCGAAAACCTGGGCTGCATCCTCCAAGGACGCGGTCTACCTAGACTGGATCCTTCGAAGTCCTTGAAAATAAGGAG
>NW_015150732.1:938016-944059 GCF_000732505.1 Cyprinodon variegatus
CTCCTTATTTTCAAGGACTTCGAAGGATCCAGTCTAGGTAGACCGCGTCCTTGGAGGATGCAGCCCAGGTTTTCGAAAAGAGCCCCATTCTTGTTCTTTTTTTGACTCACATTATAGTGTAGGCTTAAAGGAAAAAAACTACAAAATGGCGGCGCCGCGCCAGTACTGGATTTTTTTTCTTTATATTTTATTTTATTTTTTGGCATCGATCCTATTTGTTTTTTAGTTATTATCGGTTTGCTCCCGCTCCCGTCTGCTCCCGTTAATGTTTAATCCTGTACCGTCCCAATCACGTGATCGTTACTAATACTGACTCCCATCCCACGGGAATCCCATGGGAATCCCGTGGGATTCCCGAAAAAATGTCAGTCTCTACTACAAAGACACAAAATTACAGAGAAACTAAAGATAAACCATAAAAATAAACCCACCAAAAGACGGATACCAGCCGCCCTCAGGGTCCAAAACCAAAAAACAACGCGCCGAGGCTGGACGGACGGGGAACCAGGAGGACAGGAGAGGGAAACCAGAGTCGGATTGATGGATTAAAGGTGGTATCTGTGACCGCTAAAGCCGGGCATACACTGTACAATTTTTTCTCCTTTTTAGGCTGAATTTCCAGTCGTGCATGAATTTTTCGATCGGGCTGACTTTCAGCCTGATCATGCGTCGGGCATTGTGCAGTGTACAGGGGGTAACGGGGGGCGATCAGCCTCGCACAACCATCTCCCGATCAGTCAGCGGCTGTAAGGTGTTAGTGGGCAAACGATCAGTTGACAAACAAGGATTCTTCTTCTTCTTAGATGAAAACACAGAATCATGATGGGGGTGCGAGGGGAAATGGAGTTCTTTCTGTAAAATTTACAGGCTAGTAGCCGCCTTTGCTAAGCCATGTCTTTCTCCAAATACTTCGCTGCCTTTTCTTTTTGGGGCTTTCAGCACAAAATTGCACAAATCATATTCCTCTTCTAATCGTTTGGTGTCGGGACAGACGAGTCCAAGAAGCTCCATCTCACCGTGGAGCTGAGTTTGACGTGATTTTTAGACGTACAGTGTGAGCAGGTAGATTGCATCAGAGCGTCTGGTCGCACAGTGTGAGAACATACATAGTGAGCTGTGAACTCACACTGTAGGAGAAAAACCCGTCCTACAGTGTGATCTGCATCTGCCTGTAATGATTGAAAAAATCGCACAGTGTATGCCTGGCTTTATTTTGACAATCCTGCATTGTTTTAGATGTTTTTCTTTAGTTACTCTTAACTGAGGTTTGAAAACACTGTTGAAATAATCTGGCCGACGACTCCTGGGAATATTTACCTCTGCTCCATGGGTTTCCACTTGTGGATAATGGTCCTCACTGCAGTTCATTTGATACTCAGTGCCTTGAAAATGCTTTTCTTATTATCTTGACTGATACTTTTATTGAATTTCTTCTCATTTTGCTGTCTGATGATTACCTTGTAATCATACCTCAGTCGTATGCACTAATGCCTACTAAAGAACATTTTTATAGTTGTAAATTGAAAATCTGTTCAGCATTTGCAGCATGTGCTGGGTAGCATGTTTGTATCTTAGTGTTCAGTGATTTAGGAAGTTTTTAGTAAATATGATGTTGTTCCCCAAACATCACTTAAAGCAACAATAATATCTCCATAAGTCTGTAAAAGATCCCATTAACAGATGTCAGTCTGATGACAAGGTGAAACAGAAGGTCGGTCACGATCAGTCCCTCCTATTCATCAGGGGCTTTTAAGTAAAGACATTGACTGCAAAATGGACTCCAATAAACAACCATGTCGGCAGCAATAGTAAAATCTTTACCAATGTTAAAGCAAGAACATGATACAAGTCAAACATTGTTTGTCACGATGAAAAAGGTAATTGAAATGGTAATTATATGAAGCTCAATGTAAACAAAGCGAATGTGTTTGATGTTTTGTGGCATTAATGCATTTCCAAAAGGTCCAGGTCGCTTATTTGAAGGCATTCTAATTGAACCTTCTAATGACACGTTTGGTTTTGGGTCGAGGCTTCACATTCAGACAGTGAGATCAGATGAAGAAAGCTCTCTGCACAGGAGGTCCTTGTCTCTGAGAGCTGCGCTAATGGCCACTTTTAACGCCACCCCGGTGACCCTTAAAAGTGTGGGAGATGTTAAAGTGGAATAAATGGCTCAGTAAAAGCTATCCAGGATGTTTTGTCATCCTTCTAAGAGAAATAAAAAAAAAAAGAAAGAAAAAAATTCTGTGTAACATGTATTTTTCTCCCCACTTTTGTCAGACAGATGAGACCAAGACCTCCGTACTTTATTTTAAAGCTTTCAAACAGCTGTCCACTCTGCAAAGTGAAGATATCAATTTTAGTCTGTCCTGACTGAATCTAATTTCCATTTTGCTTTAAATTGACAAGCATCCGGGGAAGCCTTGGAAAATTGCCTCTCGCCAAATAAGCGATGAAGAGACGCGACTGGTGTCAGCTGTAATAATGCGGCTGCTTTAAATGCATTGGCGCCATTGCTGTGCATAATTACAGTGACAGGGGGAATGCCATGTCTATGATCTGTATCATGTAATGCAAGCGAGCTGAGATTCTTTCCATAAATCACACACCTCATTCTGGAGGTCTCTTATCCTGTTAGTGGAAAACAGATGGGCTGTGTTTAGCTCCTTTCAAGACTGCATCAAGACTGGCCGAAACAAACAAAGCTAATGTTAAAAAATCTGTGAAAACAAGGCATCTTTAATAAAGAATTTCTCACTTTGGTGTTAGGAAATTTCATTTTAATTTTAATTTCAGACTTTTACATGCAGAATTTTTTAAAAGGAATGAAAACCAAAGGGTTGCTGTCAGTGAAACCGCATCTCATTAAAGAAAAAACGTATCTAAATATAAGTACACATGTCTTAAGGTTAGTGCATTTATATTTAATCTATACTAGTAAATATTATCTTGAAAATAAGATGGTTGAAATGAGATAATGTAGTTGTTATTTTATTCTAAACATAATAGTTTTCCATTGACAAATTACCACCGTAGAAAAGTTTTATATTTAAATGTAATTAATTAGAAATTAGAAAAATGTACTTGATTAGATTTCAGCTTTTGCAGCCTAATAAAACTAAAACTTCTCAGCACAAAACATTCTGCTATGAATCTTCAAAAAGTGACATCACCATGGTCAAAGAATATGCTTTGACCATGGTGAAACCAAGTCCAATTTTCTTTGCACACGGCAAAATAAAAGAGAAACAAAGTCAGTTTTTCTAAAAATAAATGATTTTTCTTCTTGAATTTAGCAGCTATGTGATATCTTTTGCTAATAAAATAAAACAATTTACATTGAAAATAAGAAAATGCGACTTCAGTCTTTTATTTCAAGTGCAGAATATATTTTTATTGTGTTTAAGGGTAAAACTATTGATTCCATTGGCAGACCATCTATTTGACCTACGCAAACTAAAGCAACACTTGAAAAACGATCTAGAAATCCGTAAAAAATTTGTTAAATTAAGTGTATTTACCCTTAATTTGAGTATGTAAATTAGATAGTTTGCCAATGGAATGAGTATTTTTATTCTTAAAATAAGGAAATTGGATAAAATGTACTTGAAATAAGACAATACAATTGTGTTTTCTTATTTTAAGTGTAAATTGTCTTGTTCCATTGACAAAATGTCTCTTTTATCTCCTCAGTCCAAGAACAAATGCACTTATTTTAAGAAAAAATTACTTATCTAGCTTTAGATTTTTTCCAGGCACACACTGTATGAGTTTTTGCTCTTTTCAGGGTTGATTCTCCAGTCGTGCGAGAATGTTTTGGATCCGAGTTTCAGCCTCATCGTGCGTCCTGTGCGTGTATACAGAGGGATAATGAGGGGCGATGAGCCTCCCTCAACCACCTCAGGAATCATTAGGACAGAAGAAAATCAGTCTGCCCTCGTGAGCAAATCCTGCTGTTGAAGCAGACCTATGAGCCCATTTACCAGAATCTCGTACACTGCACATGTGCAAACAAGAGAGTTCTCCTTTTTTTCTTCTTCTCCAGACTGATAACTCCGACCAGCGCCATCGCCATTTTTTGGCATGCAGTGTGAGCAGTAAGATCGCATCAGAGCATGTAGAAACAAGACCATGACACAGGCTAGAGTTTGTTTTTTTCTATTTCGAGAATAAACTCTTAATTTTACGAGAAGAGTGATAAAATTACGAGAATAAAATCATAAGATTACGAGAATAAAGTCGTAAAATTACGAGTATAAAGTCGTAAAATTGGGAGAATAAAGTTGTAATTTAATTACTTCTCGTTGCAACTTTATTCCCCAAGTGTACGACTTTATTGTTGTAATATTACGACTTTATTCTTGTAATTGTATAGATTTATTGTCACAATTTTTCGACTTTATCCTCATAATTTTACAACTTTATTATCTTAATTTAATGATTATCTCGTTGCGTCTTTGTTCTTTCTCTCTTATTTTTGTCCGGGAATTGGCGTGAATCAGACAAATTTTTTTTGACTTAGCAGGCTAAAAAACAACCACAAGGCAAAACAAATGTATGTACAGGAACACACCCACCACTTATTTTACTCTCCACCCATTTCACCCACCACCCAGATAACCCTAGATTAAAAATTATTGGTCAGGGATTAGGAAAATTGGCATAATTGTATGCCATGCGTACAGTGTGAATATGGCTATCTTATGGCAGTCTTCTGTACAGTGATGCAGGTCATACATTAAAAAACGTTCATTACATTTTTTTCTCTTAGACATTGGAGAGGTGCATTTAAATGTTATAGAGCTAAGCATGTTAAACTGGTGACCTGTTATGTTATTATTATTGTCTTGTTGCTACATTTATTTTGTCAGGGAAAACTAATCCTGAGTCAGTTAAAAGTCAGGGAATTCTGAAATGATGTCAGACTGTGGAAACCCTGTATAAAATAACTATGTATAATGATTCTCTAGAAAAGTCACATTATATTAATAGTATTATTATCTTGTATAAACATACCGTGACTCTAAAATAAAAGTTATTCATTTGTGACATTGACTTCTGTCTTGTGATTTATTATTAAACCTGTCAAGTTTTTTTTTAGATTTTTAACATTACAATTTATATTTGTCCGTCCACCATCCATCCATCCATCCATCCATCCATCCATCCATCCATCCATCCATCCATCCATCCATCAGTCACCCATTCATCCATCATCCATCCATCCATCCATTCATCCACCATCTATCCATCCATCCATCCATCCATCCATCCATCCATCCACCGTCCGTCCATCCATCCACCGTCCGTCCGTCCACCATCCATCTATCCATCCATCCATCTATCCATCCATCAGTCGACCATCCTTCCATCCATGTATCCATCCATCCACCGTCCGTCCGTCCGTCCACCATCCACCGTCCGTCCGTCCACCATCCATCTATCCATCCATCCATCCATCCATCAGTCAACCATCCTTCCATCCATCCATCCATCCATCCACCGTCCGTCCATCCATCCACCGTCCGTCCGTCCACCATCCATCCATCCATCCATCCATCCATCCATCCATCCATCCATCCATCCATCCATCCATCAGTCGACCATCCTTCCTTCCATGTATCCATCCATCCACTGTCCGTCCGTCCGTCTACCATCCATCCATCCATCCATCTATCCATCCATCCATCCATCCATCCACCGTCCATCTGTCCACCATCCATCCATCCATCCACCATCCATCCATCCATCCACCATCCATCCATCCATCCACCGTCCGTCCGTCCGTCCATCCATCAGTCGACCATCCTTCCATCCATGTATCCATCCATCCACCGTCCGTCGGTCCACCATCCATCCATCCATCCATCTATCCATCAGTCGACCATCCATCCATCTATCCATCCATCCATCCATCCACCGTCCGTCCGTCCACCATCCATCCATCCATCCACCATCCATCCATCCATCCATCCACCGTCCGTCCGTCCACCATCCATCCATCCATCCACCATCCATGCATCCATCCATCCATCCATCCATC
>NW_015150732.1:944069-945134 GCF_000732505.1 Cyprinodon variegatus
AAAACAAACATGTTTCATTGATATATATACAAAAATGAATATTAGGCACTATATTTATCAAAAATTATACTGGGCAAGTAAAAATTGTTTCTGGGCAAATGAAATGTAAAAGTCACTTGCCCTTCAGGCAAGTGGTAAAAATCCTTAACGTCAACCCCTGCCACGGGTATGCTGGTCTGACTGGGTATGCTCATCTGCCTTAATTAAATACACTACATGTATTTTAAGAAATGTTAGTAATTTTTTAATCTGTTTTTGGTGCAGAAATGTTTCACAATATTTTCATAACCATTCACTGTTTTTTTTGTTGTTTTTTCTTTTTTTTTGTGTGGACAGTTCAAAGTCTGTTTGCCCCTCCCACACTCATCAGGCAGACAGGCAGACTGACTCTGTTCCCCTGGCTGGAGGAAAGGATGTTTAAGCTTAACCGAACGTAATGAATATGCCTACATAGAAATACTGCTGACGACATGTAAGTATTAGGCAAAGAGATTAACAGGGATAGAAAACAGATGATAAGAGAAGTATAATGCCTCTCTAAAGTCTACACACCCCAAGAAAAATGCAAGATAATAAAGCTATAATCAATAAAACAATTGTTTTATGTGTCAACAAGGTATAAATGTGTACTTGTAGTCACAATGAATGCAAACGTCGACACAAGGACTCTGCACCAATAGGAATAGCAGGTTAAAGGTATAGTGGAGGATGTTCTATTTCCGGGTGGATCATCAAAATAAGTGGTCCTCCTAATTGTCCACCATTCTGGTGATATGTTTATGTAAGGCCATTCTACGTGCTTGTTCCCATTTTCACTCACGATGGTGATTCTGACGTATTGGAAATAAAACTGAGCGTACACAAGGAGAATCTTTTTTTTTAGATGGAATTACTTTTGAACATCGCCTATGGTATCCATCCATCCGTCCATCCATCCGTCCATCCATTCATCCATCCATTCATCCATTCATCCATCTACTATCCATCCATCTACCATCCGTCCGTCCATCCATCCATCCATCCATTCATCCATCCATTATCCATCCATCTACCATCCGTCCGTCC
>NW_015150732.1:949503-952405 GCF_000732505.1 Cyprinodon variegatus
TCCACCATCCATCCATCCATTCATCCATCCTCCGTCCGTCCACCATCCATCCATCCATCCATCCATCCATCCATCCATCCATCCATCCACTATCCATCCATCCACCATCCATCCATCCATCTATCCATCCATCCACCGTCCGTCCGTCAGTCCACCATCCATCCATCGTCCATCCATCCATCCATCCATCCATCCATCCATCTATTCATCCATCCATCCATCCATTCATCCACCATCCGTCCGTCAGTCCACCATCCATCCATCCGTCCATCCATCCATCCATCCATCCATCCATTCATCCACCATCCGTCCGTCAGTCCACCATCCATCCATCCATCCATCCATCCATCCATCCATTCATCCATCTACTATCCATCCACCGTCCGTCCGTCAGTCCACCATCCATTCATCCATCCATCCATTCATCCATCCATCCATCCAACCATTTTTAAGTCCTGCTTGGATTCTTTTGGTTAACTTGTTAATTGTCAATTGATGTAAAATTTTAAATAACTGAAAAAGCTAAAATTAAACTACTGTTCATTACTACCCTTACTACTGTTCTTTGACAGTAGTAATGGCAGACCCTAGCCCTATTGTGGGGGTGTGAAGCTTGAAATCTGACGGGAATCTGATGTGATTTGACAGTTAAAGTGTTAAACAGTTTTCTCCTGCACTGTTTAAGAGATTTAGTTCTTGTATTTTGTTATAAGGAGGACTGAAAAGTTAATTTAGCTTCCAAATACTAACAAAGACATGCTTTTCACACAGAGGGATGAAGGACAGAGCTTTTGCAAGGTGTTTGAATAATTGGCTCATGGAGCATTGATAACCTTTGGGCTTATTATCCCAATTAGAGCACACAGCTGGAAGAGGAAATTAATTCAACACTGGACCACTTTGTTTGCTTATTTACTGATGAGCATGAATGGGAAGGGGGTAAACAGAGCTTGATGAGCAGGCCCCTTCCTTGGGATAGTCATCAATTTAACAAGACGCACAATGAAACTGATTGATTTGCAAAAGTGTTTGTAATCTAGCTCCTTTAAACATGCCTGTCAGTCAAAGCAAAGATAATAATATTCAAAAAGTGGGGATTTTGAATTTAATGCTGTAAAAGAGACAACGACTAGATAAGTCAAAAATAAGAACTCTAAAATAAACAGAAAGTACAAGTCATTTAGACTCAAGCTGAAAGAGGAATATATTTTTTTCTAGATCATCCAGTTGACACATTTTAAACTGAAAGTTGTATGAGAGCAAAAGAAGTGGCACTCTCCTCTGTTCTCCTCATGCCATAATGTGGGTTTCCTCCAAACTGGTGTAATTCCCCTCCCAGGGGGACAAGGTTGTTCCACATGAGCTGGTTCTCTAATAACCAACCCAAGCCTCCCAGTGAAAAATCCATTAAGGTCAAGTCATGCATACTTGATTGAGCATCTCGTCTGGTGGTCTGCTAAGGAGAGCCATGAGTCTAAGAATACCGCATTAATCAGAGGGAAAATGTTTTTATGGTTCTGGAGCCGCAGATGCTCTTTAGGGGACTTTTTGGCACATTTGTATCATTAGTCGGATTTAGCAGCATGTTCCCAGCAAAAACTTGATGAATGAGCGCCAAGTCATATGTAAACAAAAGGGACGGGGAGCCTTTATAAATTTCAGCTCAAACACTCCTGAGGGAACTTCTCTGGTTCCGATTCTCAAATGAGTTTTACTCCGCCGTCCAAAATATGTGTGACGACAATAAGGCCCTGCTGGGACGCAGGCGGAGCGCTGCTTCAAGAGCACCCTGATCTCTCCTCCACCTCCTCCCATTCAAAGGCAGCCTGCGTTCTCCCCGCTCCATTAGTTCAGACAGTGCATCCATCGCCGGCTGCCTCGCACGGGCAGGGGGTTGGCGGGTGAGTCCGACCAAGGACGTCATCGTCTGATGCAGACCATGTTCTCCACTGGCTGGGTTTTGTATTGTGGCAGTAGAGGGTAGCACCTAGCCAAGCATGAAATCACCTCTCTTCAGCTTACATGGATTTTTTTAATGATGAGCCCATATCTTTTATATGCCAAATACACTCAATGACTCCATTGGTTCTTAATGCATATTTAACAGTATGAATGAGGACAGGACAAAATGAGATTTATGGGATACGCAGAGTCACAGGTGTGTCTCTTTCTCTCATCTCAAATTTACATGCTACTAATCTGCATACATATTGTAATTATGTTTAAAAAATATTACTTGAGAATATAATAAAGGCAATCAGACAGATTTTTTAGTCGATCAAAGTGGCTCCCTTTCCATTCTAAAGGGAAAACCTTTATTTCTTTATTGTTATTTTTATTGGTAAAATTTTCATGTTGCACCTTTTATATGTAGATATTATATAATTGAATATTGAATAGGTAATTGAATATTGCAAAATTATTTATTTGGAAAAATGGGCTTAATAACAGGTTGGCTGCCTGTGCAGTAACTTTGCCACTCCACAAGCGTGGTAATAAATGATAATATAGCTACTGCTCCTTTTGGTGTGGCAGTAAAACGTAACCATCCCATTTCCAGGTAAATGGTTCACTTTTACCTCGTAATGAAAAGCCTGAATTTCAATGAGGTAATAGTTGACAGTTTTTTATTATAAAATTGATAATTCTCCTCCTGTTACTGGACTGGGTCCCAGTCCAGATCACAAACCTGCCTTTTTACAATTTTTAGATGTATTGCTGCAAGAATACGTCAATCAAAGGTCCTAATTCTCTCCTCTGCATGTTAGTCAGCGTTTTATTCGGTGTGTTGGAGGGATGCATGTAAAGTAGGTTTCCAAAGTTTCCAGCCTGTGACCCAAAATATAACAATAAAATAGACTGGAGACTCCCTAGAAACAGTTACTTGACTCAATATTTATTT
>NW_015150732.1:953981-957435 GCF_000732505.1 Cyprinodon variegatus
TATCAAAAAAGTACTCCAGAGTGTTGTTCAGCATGGGGGTGAGTAGAAAATGAAGGCTAATCATGTTTTGGGTGTACTTTTCCTTTAAGTAAGACAATCTGCCAACTAAATCAGATGAAATATGTTTAAAATAAGTAAAAACAATTCCATTATCCTATTTCATTTTTATTTACCTGCTCACATTAAGAGCAAACACAATACTTGTAGGTGTTAACCTAATCCAGATTACCCTGGCTCAGGTTCAGTTGGAACCTGTTTCTCTTGCAGTGCAAACACCCACCTGTTCCAGTGTAGAAATAGAGAGATGATGTGAGGCAGGAGCAGTATTTTTAAATGGACACAAGGAGAATCAAATGAAGAGGTTGAATCAGAAAACGAAACAATTTAAAAAATGTCTCCTGGGGTTAGAGTGAGTTAAGCGGTAGACGTATGACCTCTCTGACCACAGTTTTTCATTTGCACAGGTGGTACCCCTAGTTTAAGGTGAAAATAGACGTTTACTCCAACATGTAATTCCAATATTTTTCATTTATATGACGGCCTTATTATACAATAAATACAGTTTGATTTTCTTTTTTATTCCTCCTTTTAAATCCGTCCTGTTTGTAAAAACACGGCACGGATTTGAAGGATCAAAAGCAATTCAAATATCAGGTCATAAGAAAAATTACAGCATTTAGATAAAATATATAATGTGTCTACGGCTTCTGCTTCGAGGTGAGATTGTTCTTGCATAATATTTCATCAGTAGTTGAACAACAGCTCCCATCTGTTTAGTACAATGAGAACACTCGTGCCAAGTCTGAGACTGTACTGCCAGAGGGAAAAGCCAATCAAATTAATCACATACTCTTTAACCCTACAGGGAATCACTGACTGCATGGATAGAAAGGAGCATATTTATAATGGGACATGATCCACTAATAAGAACCATGGCTGGAATGTTTGATTCATTTAACAGGGATCGGTCACATATTTCCTGCATGGAACGAACCCTTTGCAACTGATGCAAATATTTGGAAAATTGAAATAATTAAGCTGCTTCTAACCAGCCAAAGGTACTCTGATAGTTTTCATTCAAACAGAAAGGTAATTTTCCCGAATGTCCCATTTCTCAGACATGCTGCAATTTACTTTCTTTTTTTCTTTTCACATTTCTTAATAAAAATGCCTGAGCAATGCTGGCAGCAAATTAGAATTTGTAGAACATTTTGACAACATGGGTCTTTGGTTGCTGTAGCCATGTGAAACCAAGAGGAAGATGCAAAACACTTCACCACAAGCCAAATCACAGGCACTGACTTCATTAACAGCAGCAAACAAACATGTTTGTGCCATCAGTAGGACTACTCACCTCTGCAGTCCTCAGCTGTCCATAGTACAAGTGAGTTGAAGGAAAGCGTATGCTAATGTGACCTTCACTCTAATTGGCCATTAGACTGCAGTTTGTTTAGTTTTTGTCTATCCTGCTTCATAATGACTTAAAAAAGGCAAGCTGTACAGTACATATGTGAGAATTAGAAACTTTAGACATTTTTTTAGAACAGTTTAAATTTTGCAAAGATACTACATGAAAGACAGAAATATCAAGTTGTGACATTTCGATCATTTCACCCGACAAGGCATGAAGAAAATAATCTGTTGGCCTTTTGTTGATTGGCTGGTTTTACTAAGCACCGACAGACAGGCATGTTTTGACAGACTCTAAAAAAATTTCAAATTAATTTGATATATGTTCAGTCCTATAGTGCCCAATTTACATGATGCCATTTCCAGGCAGACCATTAGTTTAAAGTTTTTTATATAGGAAAACCCAACTAATTCAAACGAGTCATTGACACTGTCAGGATTCCTGACACTAATGCTGGTTTGATTCAGGATTCAACACACCTCTTAGCTCTGCTAAGTTTCCAATCAACCTCCATCAGGTTCACCTGCTTAGCTGACTATATAACTAGCTCTCAAACCAGTCACAAGCGCCAGATTATTATGAGCCATCAGTTGGTTTAATCCAGCAGTCCTAATACCTGTCTGCCTGATTCTGACTCCTCTGAACTCTATCAGACCTGACTCCTTGTGCCAGTCTCCTTTCTTCCAGCTCCCTTCTCAATCCTTCTGTCCACACCTGCCCCTAGTTAGTTGATTATGCCATCCTTTGTTCTTTTTGCCATATATACTCCCGTTTGCTGGATTCTTGTCATTCCTTCGGTTTATTCCCTCCCCAGTGTCTCCTAGTTTTTGGTGCCTGAGTTTCATGTCAATCTGTTCTAGATTATGGCTTCTGTATTTTTACTTCTTCATTAAATTTGCAAGAAACCATCTCTGTGTTTGGGTCCTCAACAAGTATCTACTAACCTTGACAGGTAACTAGATTTGAAGCTGTAATGATGGATTTCATTTGGACTACAAAGTCGTATGCTCCCCATAAATGTCAGTATTCTTGGCACTAGTTCTGGTTTGATTCAGAATTCAACACACCTGTCAGTTCCACCCTGTTACCAGTCAGGCTTAATCAGATCCACCTGCTCACCTGGATATATAACCAGCTCTCAGACCAGCCACTAGTGCCAGATTATTACGAGCCATCAGTGATTTTCGTCCAGCGTTACCTGCCTGCCTGATTCTGACCTGATTCTGACTCCTGATTCTCTGAGGCTGCCTGAACCCTATTGGATCTTTTATATTGTGATTTTGGATCTCTAACCTGTTTTCTGTGTCCTGACCTCGTTCTCGGATTCCCCTGGAGATTGTCTCTGGATCTCAGATCACCTGGCTTCGACTCTGGACCTGCTCTCGGTTCTGAACTCTGGTTTGTCTCCTTGATCATTCTGCCTGTCTCTGCTCTCTTGAATGACCCTGTGTATTCCCCTGGACGAACAATTAACTATCAAAGAAGGACTCCGTCAATATGTAGATGATATTCTAATGACCAAACTGTGCATTCATGGATAGAGGATATGCAAATGTAAAGTAATTTTCCTAATCTGAAACCAAACTACAACAGCAGTTTATGCACCTTTCACATCACTTGATGTTCTTAAATGAGTCCCATACAAATATGATTTATTAAATTATAATGGGCTTACCTTATTAAATACTCTCACTTACATAAACATGATGAAAGGTGGTATTTTGGAAGGAACATCAATCCCTGGGATGTCTTCTAGGTGTCATGTTGGGGTTTAATCTTCTAACCCACATGCAGAAACACTCCAGAGACAGGGAAAAAGGTTAAAAGGTTTATTGACAATGTTTTCAGAGAAATGTGAACTGGGTCTTGGTTCGTCAGGCTGGTCACGGGAGGGAAGCAACTAGAGGAGGACAGATTGGTTAGAGTGGATCCAGGAAACTTGCTGTTTAACGGAGGTTTGGGTTAATACCTGTTCAGGGGGAACCTTGAGGGTCCAGAGGCTGATCAGCAGGCTGAGGGCGGAGGCGGAGACGGAGGCGGAGT
>NW_015150732.1:957653-961004 GCF_000732505.1 Cyprinodon variegatus
CTGAGAGGCAGAAGAACACTGAGTCAGAGAGGTTCTCAAAAAATCAGGAAAACAGATCAGAGTTAGCTGGCTCAGGTTTGCTGATACCATTACTGGCAAACACTCTGGCAGAGAAGTGTCAGCCTCCTCCTCCTTAAGAAGGCCTCCAGATGAGCAGATGGGAAACAGGTGTGCAGAAGTCAGCTCACGCCCTCAGGAGGAAGATCTCAGGCTCCCTCTGGTGGAGAAAGGTGACAAGCCTCCAGATCCCAACACTAGGTAGAAATGATGCCGTCCCTTTCAGCATGGTTGGTTTGTACTTGAGAACAATGTTTCTGGATTTCATGTTGCAACATGACTGGAGGTGTTAAAAAAAAACTCTTTTATGTATTTAATGGCTTTATGATAATGGACTTTCGAAGTGTTATTACCCCCCAAATATATCACATAGCTATAGCTTTGTTTATTATCTGCAAACATTGAGTCATTGCTTGGGCAGTTGCCCAGACAGAGGGCCCGGTGGCACCAGTGTATGGTGCCGTCAATTCTGTCAGTGAGGCCCAGGGCAGCTGTGACTACAGTACAGCTTGCCACCATCAGTGTGTGCCTGAATCAGTGAATGAATGGATGTAGTGTAAAGTGCTTTGGTCAAAAGCCTTGATACTGCTCTGTTGCAGAATTTCTTGACATGTAGATGTTTTGGTTCTCCAATAAACAATAATATTTAGGATTTATAATGATACATTTTACTTTGAAACTTCCTTTAGTGCTATATTTGTTTGCCGTTCATGTTTGGATAATTGTCTAAAATATGCTAGTAGAAGAAATCTGATAGAGGGACAAAAATGTTAAAATAAATGTCAGTTTTTTTTCAGAGCTGTATATTTTAACTTTTTTTTTTAGTTGAGAATCACGCCAAATAATTCCTGGGTAGGTTACCCTTGTCTGTGTTAAGTCAGTCATTGGCTGATGGTGGATCTGGCTGCCACACCATCTGAATACAACATACAGCACTACTTATTGATAGCTCAATTCAATTCAGTTTATTTCTATTGCGCTAATTCACAACACATGTCATCTCAAGGCACTTTATAATTCAACCAGGTCATACATTAAAATTTATTGAAAGTTTTCTATCTAAGGAAACCGGTTGATTGCATCGACTCATTGACTTGAAGGCAAACCGTCACACTAAGCATGGTTGTAGTGACAGTGGAGAGGAAAAACTTCCTTTTAACAGGAAGAAACCTCCAGCAGATCCAGGAAAGGAAATAGAAAAGAAGCAGAGATACAAAATGCACATCCAGCCAGTCACAGTCAGAGAAACTGGACTACACTGAAAAACAGGCTGATATTAAACATCTGTAAACAAAGGTGTTAATGGCAGCAGCACAGCTGATATTTCTCTCCAGGATGGAGTCACAGCCAAACAGGAACAGACCAGATGAAGCTACTATGAGAAAAAGCAGAGAGAGCAGAACGTTAGAGCTGGAAAACTTTCTCTGCCTTTGTTTGTCCTCTGACCCACATTGTCATTTAGGTGCCCCAGTGAGCACTCTGTCTTGAGAAAGAACTGATGTGTGTTCTTTATGTGTCAAGATGTCAACAAAGAAATCCTCCCGTATGTCAAAGTAAGGCATAGTGTGGGTGCAATATTCACCTCTTGGCAGTCTCTTTTGAGTGGTTGTGAAGCTAAATCTTAGCCGCTTGATCCACACTAGGTACAAAGGGCAAATCAACCAGGCAGGCAAGCTTGACCTCAAGCTCTTACTTTTTGGAGCCAGGGTTAGTCGTGCAGTGTGATAGTTAGTGTGTCAGTTTTTTACATCTTACATTAAGTCATATGTCATCTGTAGTCGTACACATGAGTTTTCCCCTCCAAATTTTAAGCTGGATATTTGTTAAGGCTCAGGGTTGTTAAGAACAGGTTCACCCATAAGATATATCTGGCAAGGAAAGTCTTTGCACTGGACCCTGTTATCCTCAGGTGTTTAGACCTAATTTTAGCATCCTCTGGAAGTAATAATTGCAAATAGACATCTCACCTTTCAGAGGCATAGACTGGGTATTGCAGGCTAACAAAGAACTCAAACGGCTCCCCATTCCTAAGGGGCAGACCTGTTCTTCTGGTTCAATTTGCATGTTTTCTAACCCAAAACAAGGCTTTGTTTTGGGCTACTCTATAAAGCTTCGAACTCAACGCCATTTCTGACATTTTGGAATTGTAAAAAGCTTCCTGGATGGGAAACGAAATGTCTTAGAACTTGGAAACAAAGTCCAGTTAACTGTTTTTAAACTTTTTTGGAACATTACCATGCTTTAACATTACCCTCAACAATTTCCCCTGGTATTTGTCCTGTGAAATGTGTCTTGTTTTTTTATTATACTGGGTAAGTCAACAGGCAAGTGGTTGAAGGGGATTTTTTCCTGAGGTATCAGAGTAAAAATGCTGAATTAAACAGAATACATTTTCTAAGAATCTGTTATTTTCCTTCACTTCCCCCCAGTTATACAGTTTAGCACATTATCATTTTAACTATGATTTTTTTTTTAATGATGTCAATGGATGTTACATCACTGTTGAGTGGAGGAAAATAGTAGAATTAGATGAGCTGTGGTGACCTTTAAAGGCCATGAGGCCTAAGCCTTAAATCTAAAAATATAAATATATTTAAAAAGAATAGATAAGTTATATTGATATATTCTGAATTTGAGTTAATTATTACATAATTTCTAGGCAGCACAGAGCTTGTTTGAGGTAGAAATTCAACATTTCAATACTGTTTTACAGATTCCAAATCTTTATGTCGATTAAACATTAGCAATAGTCTGTCCACAGTGAAGAATTCAGCTTTAAAACTAAAGCTTCTGGGCATTAAATGCATTCAGAAATTGTCTTTTCTTTATTGAAACTATAAACTCTAAATAGATTTGGCATTTTATGTGTAGCTGCTGCCTTTTAAGTAACCAGAATCTTACTCTGACAGTGCAAAAGGGAACACTTTGCTCTGAAAAGATCACTTTTCCCATAATGTGTTTTGCATGATGTGTTTTTCTTTATTTCTGCAGAGATTTAAAAGGCTGTGTGCAGGTAATAATGGAGCCTTGCAGTAGAGTGTTAATGTATGCAATTTAAAACTGCTGAATGATTAAATTAAAGAGATTTTTTACTTACCTCCAACACAATTACCATAAAGGTAAATAAAGAAGCAAGTAATTACTAGCTGTATGGACCAAATATATTCCATTATTTAATTCATTAACCATGCCAATTATTTTTACTGCTTATGGGTTTTCCAAATGTATCTATATCTATCTATCTATCTATCTATCTATCTATCTATCTATCTATCTATCTATCTATCTATCTAT
>NW_015150732.1:962067-965996 GCF_000732505.1 Cyprinodon variegatus
AAATTTTCTTTAACGGAGAGTCCCCAGACTGATCTGCGAGTGAAACCTTGAAAGCTCGCAAGATCAGGATGGTCTCACGAGGATTGGGGATCCTTGCAAATGTCCCTATGGACAACCTGAACCCAGACATGTCTGCAAGTCATTAATAGTTATTAGCATCTATTGGCTGTTTCTCTGATCAGGTCTCTTCTTGTTACTGTGAGTAGATCGGTTTACTGAAGTCATGTCTTGGTTTACAATTTGCTTTATTTCTTATTAGGATGCTGTGTTATAACGTTACCCTTACTAAGCCACTGATTTAGATATGAGGATGACAGAATCGTCAAAATCCAGCTAAAAGTAGAAGCTTTCACAAGACGCATCAGCTCGATTGACTACAATATGAAGTTTACCATAGAGGATGTCAACAATAACAAGCTACCTTTTCTGGACTGTTTGGTGAGCATGGAAGGAGATGGAAGCCTCAACATTGAAGTGTATAGGAAATCCACTCACACAGACCAATACCTTCTTTTTGACTCAAACCCCCCACTGGAACACAAAGTTTCCATCATCAGAACCTTGCAACACCAGGCCGAGCATATCCCTACAAACACAAAAGGGAAGCAAAAAGAACAGAAACACATCAAAGATGCCCTCCAAACTTGTGGATACCCAATCTGGCAATTTGTCAAATCAGCAAGGAAATCCAAAAGACACGCCGCAGCGTGCCACAGTGAGAAAATTAAACTCAAGAGGATTTTATCCAAACACAAAATACCATTACATTTCAAACCAAACAAGACCCTTAAACAGAGACTAGTGTATCTTAAAGACAAAACCCCCAGACCAAATATCAGCGGGGTTTCAAGTATGAAGTTCAATGCAGTGAGGAATGCTCTGATCTTTATATTAGAGAAACAAAACATCCTCTCCACAGACGCATGGTCCAACGCAGAAGTGCGACCTCCTCCAGACAAGACTCGGCTGTACATCCACACCTTATGGACAAAGGACATTCTTTTGAGGACCAGAATGTTCATGTTTTGGACAAAGAAGACATGTGGTTTTAAAGGGGTGTGAAGGAAGCCATTTATGTTAAGAGAGAAAGAAACAACCTTAAACAGAGGGGGTGGACTCAGGTTTCAGCTCTCAAAAACCTACAACTCAGCAATAGAGTTGATTCCTTTCTGCTACCATCTCAACCCCTACCACCATGCACTGGACCAAAACATCTCGCCTGGTCAGCCAGGCTAACAATTCTCCTAACGACCCCCTTTCAGAGGCATAGACTGGGTATTGCAGGCTAACAAAGAACTCAAACGGCTCCCCATTCCTAAGGGACAGACCTGTTCTTCTGGTTCAATTTGCATGTTTTCTAACCCAAAACAAGGCTTTGTTGTCTTCAAACTTGGAAACAAAGTCCAGTGGATTGTTTTTGTTTTTGTTTGGAACATTACCATGCTTTAACATTACCCTCAATAATTTCCCCTGGTATTTGTCCTGTGAAATGTGTCTTGTTTTTTATTATACTGGGTAAGTCAACAGGCAACTGGTTGAAGGGGATTTTTTTCCTGAGGTATCAGAGTAAAAATGCTGAATTAAACAGAATAAATTTTCTAAGAATCTGTTATTTTCCTTCACTTCCCCCCAGTTATACAGTTTAGCACATTATCATTTTAACTATGATTTTTTTTTTAATGATGTCAATGGATGTTACATCACTGTTGAGTGGAGGAAAATAGTAGAATTAGATGAGCTGTGGTGACCTTTAAAGGCCATGAGGCCTAAGCCTTAAATCTAAAAATATAAATATATTTAAAAAGAATAGATAAGTTATATTGATATATTCTGAATTTGAGTTAATTATTACATAATTTCTAGGCAGCACAGAGCTTGTTTGAGGTAGAAATTCAACATTTCAATACTGTTTTACAGATTCCAAATCTTTATGTCGATTAAACATTAGCAATAGTCTGTCCACAGTGAAGAATTCAGCTTTAAAACTAAAGCTTCTGGGCATTAAATGCATTCAGAAATTGTCTTTTCTTTATTGAAACTATAAACTCTAAATAGATTTGGCATTTTATGTGTAGCTGCTGCCTTTTAAGTAACCAGAATCTTACTCTGACAGTGCAAAAGGGAACACTTTGCTCTGAAAAGATCACTTTTCCCATAATGTGTTTTGCATGATGTGTTTTTCTTTATTTCTGCAGAGATTTAAAAGGCTGTGTGCAGGTAATAATGGAGCCTTGCAGTAGAGTGTTAATGTATGCAATTTAAAACTGCTGAATGATTAAATTAAAGAGATTTTTTACTTACCTCCAACACAATTACCATAAAGGTAAATAAAGAAGCAAGTAATTACTAGCTGTATGGACCAAATATATTCCATTATTTAATTCATTAACCATGCCAATTATTTTTACTGCTTATGGGTTTTCCAAATGTATCTATATCTATCTATCTATCTATCTATCTATCTATCTATCTATCTATCTATCTATCTATCTATCTATATCTATCTATCTATCTATCTATCTATCTATCTATCTATCTATCTATCTATCTATCTATCTATCTATCTATCTATCTATCTCAAAAATATATAGGTTACATTTTTGGATTTGCACATTTTCACAGGTGTGCCATATCTAGATGCTGATTTGACACCTTGATTAAAATGCCATTCTGAAAGGTAAAGTTTTGTTTTATTACTATACAAATAAATAGTTAGAAAACCATATACTGTGATTTCTAGATTTTTTTTTATTTTTTTAGATTATGTCTCACATAGTGGACATGCACCTACCATGACAATTTCAGACCCCTCTATGATTTCTAATGGGGAGAACTTGCAAAATAGCAGGGCTTTCAATACTTATTTTCCTCACTATCTATCTAGACTTTCTGTGTGTAAAACATACTAATCTATAAACATTACATGTTTGTAGATTAGGGAGAACTTTAGCAGTCTGTTACATTTGTGTATCTTTTCTTAAAGGTTGTAGTCGTAGTTTGACCAGCGTTATTTATGTGTCCCTTGCATAATTATGTCCTTTAAAGCTACAATGTGTAATAATTACAGGGATGGATTCGATAACAGACAAGTAATACATTATACATAACTAGTTTATGTATTATCATTCTAACTGAAAGTCTCAATCTTTGTTTGTGTTGCCTTAGAAGTTGCTATATATGATTATATAGCAGCGGGTTTCACATTTATGGAGGCAGACTTTTTGCCTCCATAGCTCAGAGACAGCTCAGAGGTGACAAATGAGCAACTGTAGAGATCAAATTACACCTGAAAAATGACTGCAGAAAGTTAGGACTATATATTTAGCACTAAATGATTCATTTAAACAAACCTCCTTATCACTTGACAAGTGTTATTTTACCAGCAGGTTATGAATCTATTAAGTAACTAGGACTAGAAGTTGTAGATAAATAATAGGTCATTCAGATTGTGGGTAAAACCATTTTATGGCAATTATTTAAATTATTTAACTGAAGTCTGGTTAGACAGTCGGTGATAGGCACCAGCACACCCTTTGACCCTAGCAGGGATAATGCTGCGTTCACACCGGACGCAGCAGGCGCGGCAGAAGCAGCGAGTTTACATGCAAAGTCAATGGTTGACGCGCGTTTTGAGCAGCAGGTGCAACGCATCTGAGCAGCTGAAGCTACGCGTCGGGAGAGTTTAAGCATCTGAGGCGCATGATGCGCCGCAAACGCGCTGCTGCTCGAGATGGAAAAATTTAACTTTTGCTGCTCGACGCGCCGCGTCACCCAATCAGAGAAGCTGATCTGGGAGCTGGCAGGGAGAGAGACACATCGCTGATGATCAGAGCGCTATTATCACTCCTCTTAAACAGTTTATTGACGCCTAAATTAACTTAAAATGCAGAAATCTGAATATGTTCGCTTTTATTATCCTGGTGCCTGCA
>NW_015150732.1:968741-969884 GCF_000732505.1 Cyprinodon variegatus
TCGTAAAATTTAGCTTTCAGTTCATATAGTGGCATCTGGCTGTTTGTTTTTTAAGGTTACTTTATACTTTTATACTTTAAGTAGTTTTTGGAGCACATACTTTTTCACTTTTACTTGAGTAAAGAGGTCAAGTTGATACTTCAACTTTTACCAGAGTGTTTTTAAACTGCAGTGTCTATACTTCTACTTAAGTAACAAATGTGTGTACTTTTGACACCACTGGATTTCATACACGTATACTGTTTATGGCAGTCTGAACACATCTAAAAAACAGGACACCAGACATCAAGGGTTTGATTTTCACACCACTGATCTGGAAGTTCTGCAGAAACAAGGTATTAAAACTGCAGCAAAATGATTCAAATAACAGAATGCTGGTAGCATTAGATGCAAAACTAAATGTAACTAATTTCTTCCACTAATTAGATTTATTTTCTTAATAAGTTAATCCTTTCATAGAGCAGTATTAGTCTATGTTACACTAAGAGTAAATATGTTTAGTTCACTCAGCTGGTGTGTAATGTATTTTCTTTCAGACAATTAAAAGAAAGGTGATATTTATTCTTCCATTACATCTTAGAATGCTATTTTACAGCATCAAGTTTCTGTGTATTTCCAGACTGATTGTCAGTCTGAGACGATTTGACACGCAGAGCTGGCGGGTGGCAGTTGGGGTGGTTCACTGTGTGCATCACAGGCAGAACTGTCAGGGCTATTTGTCACAGCTCTGTTTAGTGATCAAAGTGGCTGTACCCTGTGTGGCCTTTTCTTCTTCGATATATAAGGTTTAGAAACGGTTCAAGCATTGCACATAATGAGATTATCTGATGTCTGCATGAATGTTTGTTTCCTCTTTTCCAACTTTAGTAGCACTATGTCAGATTCATGTAATGCTTTTCTTTCAAGGCACAGTATGAAAAACTATGACCACTAAATAATTTGAGCTTCAGCACATCTCTTCCATCATTAATGCTCTTTTGTAACTAACTACCAGTTTTAGTCCATGAGGCAGACACCCTGTCTACTTTTAAGGGTAGGTTTAAAACTTTTCTTTTTGATAAAGCTTATAGTTAGAGTGTCTCAGGTCATCCGGAGCTATCTCTATAGTTATGCTGCTTTAGGCCTAGACTGCTGGAGGACATA
>NW_015150732.1:973867-975422 GCF_000732505.1 Cyprinodon variegatus
TTCCACTCTGGGTTCTTGTGAGTGTAGTCTTTGTTCACTTTATAATAATAAGTAAATAAATAGTTTTGAAAACTTCGGTATTCATTCTTTTCCTGCTTTGTGTGTCAACTTTCACGGTTGCTAAGCAACAGAGCTTATGGTGGTAAAACCCACCGAAGGGTGGACCTGTTCGAATTCACAGCCAAAACTCTTCCAATCTCCTTATTTTCACGGACTTCGAAGGATCCAGTCTAGGTAGACCGCGTCCTTGGAGGATGCAGCCCAGGTTTTCGAACAGAGCCTCTATATAGGAGACAGAACAAAAACTGGACTAATGAGCTGACAAGGAACAGGTGTGGATGGAAGCATCTAGAAGGAAGCCAATGGGAAAGGAAACGAACACAAGGTGGCAACAGAGAGTAACTCAAGAACAAAACACTGCTAGAAAACAACTACGTACAAAAAGGAACTAAAAATAAACAGAGGACAGAACCCTGACATATATGTTCATACATTAATTACTTTGCTCACTTATTGGACTTTGGATTCCTGTGGACTCCTAAACAAAGTAGGAATTAGTCAGATCGTTGGTGTTAAGGACAATAGGAAAAGGGGGGGGGGGGGGGGTGATTAAATAACTTTCATTTCATACACATTTTTATTAAAAATTAATTACACATATAATATAATAATATATAGTGAACTATACATATTGCTTTTAAGTGTTAAATTTGTAACTTTACTGAAATGAAACTGCTTCTAAACCATGCTTTAACAGAACCATTTTGAAAAAAAATAAATAAATAAAATAAATAAATAAATAAATAAAAATTAAATAAATAAATAAATAAAAAATAAAGGCCACCTGAGAAAAGTTCAATGTTTGCCTCTTAGCCATTCTTCTGTGTTTTTCGCTGTGTGTTTTGAGTCACCATCCTATAGCTGAGACCAAGCTTTTTGACACTGGACAGTAAATTTCTCTATAGCATAGCTTGATAGTCTTGAGATTTCATTGGACCCTGCAAAGAATCAGGTACCCTGCTACAGATGAAGGGAAGCAGCCCTGAACATATCCAAGCCTCTTTCATTTTCACAGCATGGATTTTTTTCCTGCTTTGCATAATTTTTCCATCTGTGGAACATTAATATAAATATTTTTTTGTCCGGGCTTTTTTCATTTTTTTTTTTTTTAAACCATTTTTAAACAGATGAAAAGCAATGTCTTACTTTCATTGAGGACATAGGGACCCCCATTTCATCATTGTGCTTCATTCTCTCTCTGTTCTCCTATTCTGCAGAATCTGTTAGTTCAATCTCTAACATTATGCTCTCTCTGCTTTTCCATCAACACCTTTGTTTATAGATGCTGGAGATCGGCCTGTTTTCCAGTGTAGTCCTGTTTCTCTGACCGTGACTGGCTGGATGTGCTCTCTTCATCCTCTGGCATGGGAGCTGGCTCGGAGCTCGTCTGCCTGGCTGTGTGTTTCCTGGACGGGGCTGCCTGTGCAGCTGCTTTTTGTGTCTCTGCTTCTGTCTCCTTGAACCCCAATTGGCCTCGGCAGATGGCCGCTCACAC
>NW_015150732.1:978694-979977 GCF_000732505.1 Cyprinodon variegatus
ATGCCACGAAGAATTGAGGCAGTTCTGAAGGCAAAAGGGGGTCCAACCCGTTACTAGCATGGGGTACCTAATAAAGTGGCCGGTGAGTGTATAAATACTCATTTGGATCAAGCTTGAACAAGTTCAGTCTAGGCAAGTGGTCGTGAAGTTTTCTAGAGGCTATACAGTAGAAGCCTCTTGGATTAGAAAAGCTTCCCGTCCAGTTGCCTAGACTGAACATTTTCAAGCTTGACCGTGACCAGGAGGGCTGATAATCTTCACAGATATATCACTCTCGTTTGGATTTTTCCAAAAATCACCACAAATGGTGTTATACTTTATTGCATCAGTCTATCTTATGTAACTTAATGTAGATGAGGGGGTAGTGAAAATACTTTTTAAATAAATATTGATTAGTAAAATCAACATCACTTGTATAAAAATCATAACTTTTTGTTTCAGTCTAATTTTTGGTTTTCCTACCGTGAACCAGGAACTCGCTCAAAAATTATTGAACCATTTGTAAGCTTAGGCTCTTTGATTTCATGCTTCAGCCTTTGTGCTGTTGTTTCGTCTTGACCTTTGTGTCCACATTAATATGCAGTCATTTCAGGTTTTTTTAGGTGAACTTTTATTTCAGATTTCATATTAATGATTAGAGAAAAGCATGGGTTGCATTGTATAACATGAATTTTATTTAGGTAGGTGGGATGAGATAGCCTTGTGAGACCATCCTGATCTCGCAAACTTTCAAGGTTTCACTCGCTAATCAGTCTGGAGACTCTCCGTTGAAGAAAATTTGGAGCCGTTCACCAAACGAACATCCAATCAGCGTTGGCTTTGAGGCGGGTTGAGGTGTGACGCAACGAGAAGCGCGACAGTTCAGTCTAAAGAACATGGCTTCAGGGTTCAGCTTGAATCAGCTTAAAGAAGATTTATTCAAGGTGATGGAAGTTACTGGTTCTTCACCATACAATACTTAATAGAAATCTTTAAGTATCAAAGATATCTATTAAGCATTGTGGGGGACCCACAAGGGTTACGTGTGTTGGGATCTGGAGGTCTGTCCACCTTTCTTCAGCAGAGAGCGCCCTAGGTCTCCTGGAGCTGAAGCTGACTACCACACCTGCGGCTCGTTTGCTCATCAGGAGACCAGCATTTAAGCAGCGGCAGAGCAACACTCCAGTGCCAGAGTGTTAAGCCAGTTACGGTTAGCAAGCCTGAGCCAACCAACCTGTCTGATTCTCTGACTCCCCTGAAAACCTGAACCTGAACCTAACCAGTTTTTTGTCCTCTCTGCTTCC
>NW_015150732.1:981827-983249 GCF_000732505.1 Cyprinodon variegatus
ATCATGACATAACACATAAACATTTGTTTGAGAAGAAATTTAATTTTTTAAGGTTTGTGCTCAAAGAGACATTCTGCACATCTAACAAAGGCAGCTATGGACACAGCAAAGCAGAACAGCTAGAAACACCACAGAACATTTTACCACAACACACAGGAAAAAAGGTTGCTCACAGAACTGGGCAACATTTATTGAGTATATCACAGACCCAGTATCTAGGATACTGGTGTAAATGTCTGACAAAATGGCTTTTATATTCTCCTACATAGTATTATTTATGTGTTCATAAAACATTGTGGTTCTACAGTGATTCTTTTTGGTTTGTGCTGCTTTTATTTTGAAGAGCACTGTCTTCTTCTTCTGTTGTTTTTGTGATGTTAAGCTTCCTGCCACTGTCGTCACGATGCCGCGCTCACGCACGGTGAGAGAAATGGTAAAACTTTAAAAGTACATTATATTTATCGTGTTCATCTGTTTGAATCCTGTAAAGTAAGATTTGCATTGTGATTTCATTTATTATATTTGTATTGTTCGTACCTTTTATTTGTAAGTGCTCCGAGCTGTGAGAGCGTGTCTAGCTAGAGAGCATGCTAGCGGATGGAAGAAACTTTGATTAGCGCCCTTGGAGAGGGGAATGAGGTATGAAAAGATTTGAACATGATTTATGTGTTCGTTATTTGTCAAACTACAGAGAAGTATTTTGTATTTCTTCTGTTTTTTCTTTTTCTAGTTTTCACGGTGTTAATGGTGTAGTGCATGGTGCTCGTTGAGAGAAAACGAAATAAACCAACACCTGTATGAAACTCTCTGCGTCTGATTAATAAATCCAAGGGGCCGCTATAATGAAAACTCATCGCTGCACCAGCCTCGCCATCCCTGCCATCTCCGGTGAGAAGCTGACGCCATCACATCCGAGGTCCAACCAACCTGATACCAGCCTGTTTACTTCGCTCGCATCCAACTCCTGCATCCAGGCAAAACCTAAAATGGACAGCATGCTTAAGGTACAACTACAAATGCAAAAAGACTGAAAAGAAAAAAAAGGGAAAATACGCACGCAAGCTCACAACATAACTGAAGCGACTTATGGTATTGTATGGCCAAAATAATTTGTGAGCTAATTCTTTGTTCCTAACACTTCTAAAATCAAAACTGGTCCTGTCATGTCATGTCTACTTATGAAAAGGTTTGAAAGGGAAGTGCTTTAGATATTAATGCTTGCAGTGCTTATTTCTGACATTTTGTTGTTACTGTGTTTTGCTAAAAATCCTTTTACGTCCATAATCTGTTAATGCTTGACATAAATATTACTCTGTGGTGAAAGATAACTACAGCTTACTACAGCTTACAAGTGTAAATTCAGGCATAGGACAATCAAAAGCTACACTCGACTTAAAGCAGCAACACAAACAAACAAGATGT
>NW_015150733.1:0-1328 GCF_000732505.1 Cyprinodon variegatus
AAAAAAACATTTCCAAATCATACCTCACAGTCATGGGGTATTGCATTAGTAGGAAGGTTTGTTAAATTCAACTGATCAACAGAGTTAAATTAGAATCAACTCATCATTCAAACCTTAAACTGTAATGATCTCAGAATACTGGACCCAGAATTCAAGGCGAGACAGGCAGTGGGAAAGTTCAAAGCGTTTATTAACCAAAACAGGTGCACGGGACTGCTCGTCTGCTGCGGGCGGATCTCTGATTCAAAGTTCGCTTGTTCGCGGAGCTTTGACCGCTGTTGCGGCGGGCGTCGCCCCCAGAGAACCTAGAGAGCGAGCAGCAGACGCCGAACAGCAACAGAGTCCAGAAGGGAAATCCAAGGCCGAAGTCAGGAGACAGTTCCAGGTTCAGAAGCCGGTAGAATCCAGGACCAGATGCGACAAACAGAGCAGACAGGGGCAAGGCAAAAACTCGAGATCCACAGGGCAGAAAACTGGTCATAATCAGGGAAACAGACAGACTAAAGATTGCTCGGAAACGTCTCACCAAAGCACACGAATAACCTGGCGCTGATAGGAGGCAAACACACAATCTAAATAGTAGAGGAACCAGTTGGAAATGATCAGCAATAATCAGCCGCAGAACCAATTAGACAGGGGAGCAAGGAGCAAAGGAAAAAACCAAACCATCAGCGCCAAGATCATCACATAAACAAACCCAAATATAACCCAAACATAATTCAACTGCAGCTTCTATGTTCAATAGGAAAATTTCAATCAAATCATTTTGCATGAAAACCTTTAGACACTCATTGATCTAGAAAAAACACTGAAAAAAGTTTCACTTTCATATCAGGAGCTTCATAATATGATTAACTACAAAACAAACAAATGCAATCTTAGCTTAAAAACTTTTAGTATGGGTGGATGTGGAAACTTCCTGGACTGGTGTACCCCTTTAAAGTGTACCAGTGGCTGCAATAAACAAGCATTACAATATACTGTAGGGTCAACAGGTCAGCCAGCACCCTATCTTCCTCTCTATATACCATGTTCCACATAACAAAATTCATGAACAGACCAAGCTAGTAAGGACATGGATTCTTCATATTTTACTGTTGAGGGTCGTTTAACACACTATGGGAATCTTGCTGACAGTAAAGAGATGGTGTGTTACAGGTTGAGCTTCCTCCGACCGCGGCTCAGCTTGCCAGGTGGCTCTGATTGACAACATCAACCAGATCTGGTCTCATTTATAAAAACCTAAAATCCTGATCTATAAAACTTGCAGAAAACCAAACAGTTTAACTTTATAAGTCACAGATGTACTTGAAAGTTTGCATCCAACA
>NW_015150733.1:2821-17415 GCF_000732505.1 Cyprinodon variegatus
AAATCTGAACTATATAGTTCAGACTGTTACAAAAAGGTCAGATACAGGTATACCTTCTGCATAAATCAAGGCCAGATGATGTATTTGTTCCAGAGACACTAAATTTTAATATAATCTGATGACAACATTTGACATAAATCCATATGTTTACAATAATGATGGTAAAATGGAGAAAGCTTTTTTTTCTGTGTATGCGCTTAATGTTTGATATCAAGATGCTAAAACTGATCTTTGGGATTGCTTTTACATTTATTTTCAATGTCTGAGTTGGATAGAAATGTTTTCCCACATTTTTAACAATGTAGGACATTGTAAGGATTTTTAAAAAACAATTTTCTTGTTGAAAAAAAAACACACATCTATTATACCACACTGATGTGTATGTATTTACAAATGATGAAGTGTTATTTGCAATGGGTGAGGAGAGAGGTACTGTTGGTTGTTTGTGTAAAGGTGCTGTGAAGACCCCCTTAAGATTAAAACTAATTCAGTGGGAGTGCTTCTAAGAAAAACAGTAGACAGCCACCACGTAAGAAGAAGGGGTTTGTGTGAGCATGAGAAACAGCAAAGAGACAATGTGTGATATTGAATGTGTTTGTTTCTGAAGGAGAGAGTGAGGGAGAAAAGGTGAGAGAAACATGCACATTTGTTTATGAATGCAAGGCTGTTTGTGTGTCTATACGTGTGTGGGTGTGTGCATGCTCATGCCATTGTTTGCTCTTGCCGGAGTGCGTTCATGGACAAGGGAACGGATATGACAGGCCTGTCTGTTGTCTCCACAGAATAATTGCTTATGGATTACCTGAGGCAAGTCCCAGTACAGACACTTAGAAATGACACACCCAGGTGACTCCTTGAATCGTGTTAATATCCGGTCTGAGCGAGGGTTTGATTTTGTTTTTGTATTTTTGCGGATGTGTGTCTGCATCCTCCCGCGCATGCGGGTTATGTTTGTGTGCGGGCGTTTGCAGATCCAAGGGGATATGTTGTCTCTCATCTTCCTGACTCACACAGAAGTAATTTCACTATGTCAGAGCTGTTTATTATACAAACACATAGACTTTGTGTACACATATCACCAGAAAACACATACGCCCTTCAAAGCCATCATCTGTGACTCAGCTCATTTTTATTTGGCAACAGCTGACAAGCCTACAAAGGGAACAATTTGGGGCAAATTCTGATGACATTTAGGTGTCAAGATTTTTTTTTTTCTCTGTGTTTTGAAAAAAAGAAGAAAACAAAAACCTGTATTTCAACTATTTTGAACCTATTTAAAACCAACAGTTGGTAAATCGTCACAAACATTGACACTATCAAAGCTTAACCAAAGTTAACAAATTCTTGTGCAGCACTGTATTTATCTTTTAGCATGCATGTAGATATTTATCCATCTCCATCCATGCATCTTCTCCCGGTTAGTCCTTGTCAGGTTCAAGATGGGGCCTGTGTCTAAATCTGGCATTCTACAAGAGCGAGGCGGGGTACACCCTGGACAGGTCGCCAATCTTTCCCAGGGCAACACAGAGACACACAACCATGCACACACACATTCAAACCTAAGGACAATGTATAGAAGCCGATTGACCTGACAGTTATGTTTTTGGATTGTGGGAGGAAGCCAGAGTACCCGGAGAGAACACAGGCATGCAAGGGCAGAACATGCAAACTGCATCAAAACCCCAGGCCAGGAATCAAGCCAAAAACGTTCTTGCTGCAAAGCAATAGTGCTAACAACTTTGCCAACGTGCAGCCTCATGTAGATATCAGATTTATCAATATATATGTTACAAGTTGCCACTGGTAAAAAGTACAAAGAAACGAAAACAACTGAAAAAATCATGAATGTAGAGTCAGAATAAAATTGGTTCTAAGCTTTAGCGCTTTCATAATTGGTATTATAGGATTTTGATTTGGCATTCTCTATTTTAACACACACTAGATTAGATGAACACTTTCATCCAGCTCAGGTTATGTTAGTTGGTCAATTTTAGGGTTAGTTAAGATATAAGTAGATATTCATTGGCGGTTTCAAAAGCTTAAAAAAATACTTGCAACCTAAATTTGAAATTAAAATACGAACTACAGAATCAAGACTGAGAAAAAAATTATTTGATTTAACTTGTGAACTACTCAAGTATTTTACAAATTAAGGTTTTGCCTAACACAAAATAGTAGATAATAAAACCAACTTGGCCTTTATTTTAGTTTTTGCCTGCAATTCAAAATACATTTTTCTGTTTGTGAAAATTAGTATAATTTTGCTTCAGATCTTCAGAGGCCTAGCCAGAATATTTTTATAAGGGTGGTCAGGCAGTAACCATTGTAGGGGTGGCCGAAAGTGAATAGGTGCCAGAACCTCTTGGTAAATCTACACTGTTCCAATAAGAAAATTAATAAGCACAACATCCATATTTTCTAAATAAAGACAAAATATCCTTTCCTACAGCCTTTGCTTAAAAATAGATGTTTATATTTGAAAACATCTTCCTAGATAAAAGGTATAGTGGATACAATTGTTTCAGGTTTGAGTTCTGAGGCAAACATCTTTTCCATTGTCATTAGTTACTTTTATCAATAATCATTCTGTAAAAAAATAATATTTACAAGTCTAATATCTACATAAATTGATTATTTAATACCTTTTTATTAAAATAGTTATCTATGGTTTCACTGAAAACTACTATATGAGTTGCAGAGAGAAATCATTTTCTCTTTACCCCATATAACACAAAATGTAGTTCTGAAAAGAGCTTGAATTCTGTACTTATCTTTAATGTCAGTACATTAATGTGCATATTTAACCACAGTGTTTTTGTTGTCATGTAAATGTTAATGCATGAAAATTTTTAATGTTTTGAATATTCCATTTGAGAGTGTTACTGTTGCCACCTTCTGTGTTAGAGGTAAAACATGGTAGCCACAATGATTGGCATCTGAAAAACAAAAAAACGAATAAAAAAAAAAATAACAGAAATATGTCTGTATATTTCTCTGGCCTTTTCTAATTTCCATAAAATTATCAAAGGTCAACGTTAATAGAATGGGAAGGGAATTTATTATTTTCTTGAAAATAGTAAAAAAAAAAAAAAAGAAAGAGCACAGACTAAAGTCTAATGCAGCTCTATGTAGAAGAAAAATATATTGATATGTTGATAAAATTATTTCCTTTTTCTTACTAACTTTCTTTCAATATACCTCAATGTCTTTAGAGGTCACCCAGGATTCATGACTTACTGTACATAAACTTAAACAATTATGCAACTAATATTTGAGTGGCAACACAAAACCAAACGAAAGGAATAAAATCAATATTCATCCAAAAAAAAGAAGGAAAAAATTGTTAAAATACCTCCCTAAACCTGGTTAAAAGCAGAGGAAAAAGTATATATAAAAAAAAAATCTTTAATCTGTTTTTGAGTCTTTTTCCTTTTCACCTAAAACAAAACCAAAAAAAAAAAAAAAAACACACAACCTTTTTAATGCTAGAGGAATATGATAGATAAAGCTAGAAGCCAAAACTGTCAGAAACCCTCATTTGATTGATCTCTTTAGACCTAAGGAAGGTGTTTATGGGTGTACGACTTGATAGCGTTTCAGTCTTCCAAGGATGCTGTTAGTGATGAAAGGTACAGGTACCATTCAATTACATCCCTCTATAGACTCAGCATGTATTGAACCAGGGTGGGCCTGAAGTAGATGAAAGATGACAGGAATAAGTGGAGGACTCAGTGGTCTCTGTGTTTCAAGAAGCTTGTTTTAGCAGTTGATGTGTCACTCTGTGCTCTTTCTCTGCCTTTGTCTGAACCTCTGGCCAACATTAATCTGGATTTTTAGAAATAATTTAAATTATGAGAAAATATCATGATGGATATGTCTTAGAACAGCTTTATAATTATATTTTAATGAAGACTTTCAATGCATTATTCTAAAAAGAAAATGCAGAACAGATTAAAATAAAATTGATGAGCAGACATGAGCACACATGTCCAAATCAAATCACTGCAATGTTGGCTATTTCCAGTATTTTCTTGTTTTGAAACTATATTGACCATACCTTACTATGCTTGGCTTTTAAAGCCGGACTCCATTCTACTGATTGATATATCTGCCATATTACAAATTTGTGGAAATTAAACAGCATAGCACAAGCAACTGCAGAGCACGAGTTACTAATACTACTTAATAATCTCTGAAGACTTCCACATTTTTATACATTACAGCAACAATTATCTCTATATTCTTAGAGAGATTTTATTTGACGGATAAACATAAAGTACTGTAGGGGTCTTCAGTTTAAGTCTTCAAGGTCTGGTGTTGTGAAACTTTTAGATGTATCCACGGTCCAGTGCACCTGAATCAAATGGCTGAATTACCTCCTCAGCATGCCGTCATGTCCTGCTAATAACCTGATCATTGGATTTAGGTGTGTTGAAGCAGAGACACATCTAAAAGGTCCAGGAATACAGACCTTTAAGACTGAATCTCAAGACCTTTGAAGCAGTGTATTAATGTTATAAAGAGGAAGGACAATGATGCATGGCTTAAATGGCTTTTTAAAGAAACAATTGAGATATGAAACACTGCACAAATATATCTGAACCATGTTACTCTGAAGTTCCTAAATAAAATCAGACACAACCTATTGCTTTCAAAAATCATATATTTAGTAAATTAAGTTAACCTTTATGTTAACAATAAATGCATTCAGATATCCTAAAAAAAACAGATTTTACAAATGATCAATGAGAAAAGAAAAAGGTAAAAATAATAAAACTTAAAAGATTAAATATGATTTATAAAACCTGGAAAAGCTGACCTCATCAGCTCCCCCTCTGACCACGTCTCACAGACAGAGAGCTGCAGGCAGAATTACAGACAAATTACTGGTAATATGTGCCCATGATGCCTTAAAATACCATCTCTGTGCTTCATACAGAACCCTTAAGATATCACTATGGGATTAAACAAATCCCTCTTGCAACATGTTAGGGATACACACCTTTCCTGCCCCCCACAATGTTCCGTTGCACACTGATGGTGTTTCTGCCTCTGTTTATTTATAATATTTATAAAAATGGTGCAATATTGAAGATGTATGACAGAAACCAATTTTTATTTCCCAATTCAGTTCGAACCTTGTCAATTTTGGCATTCCAAAGTCAAGTGCACAGATTGGCCCTCATCTGTCATTGCACCTCTATGCCTCTTTTCTGATCACAGACATTTTGTATGCATGTTTACTACTGACTTTCAAATGAACTAAAAATACAGCCCCCCCCCCCCCGGATTGGTTTAATGTTTAAAAGTCATAGTGTGGGTGGTAAAGCATTGCAGCTGCATATCTTGCACATGTTTTGCATATTAATGAAGGCAAATGCACAAAAGCATTTTTTCCTGCTTCCCTTGGCACCTGTATTTATAGATACAAACCTTTTGAATATCTTGCCCATTGGATACAGGAGTTTGAGACCTCTGTCATAGATTTTCAATAGGGTCTTAAGTAAAGTAGGCTGGTCAATCAAGCTGAGCTATACCGTGGTCATAAACCTGCTTTTATTAATTAGGGAACTGTCCATTCCTACTTAAGATGAAATAGAAAAAATCCATATAGCTTTTCAGAAGCATAAAATAAAGATCCAGTTTCTCGCTGAACTGACTTTAGACTTGACAAAAACAACTGACAGTGATTGTGAAATATTAAAATGGACCTCAACCCCTTTGGTTGGAGTAGGAGGAAATCCTACTGTTTTAGCCCATGTCCTGGATGTGTCTGTTTGGGAGGGCTCTCAAAGCTCTGACCTTATATTTCCACCATCATTGGCTTTTTTCCCCACCATCCTCTGGAGGCTGGAAGATTTTCTGTCATCTCTGCTCTTTTTTTCATCCTTCCACTTAACTTCCAATGAATACACTTCTGTATGGCACTTTAGAAACACTCCAAGAAAGCTCAGCCTTTGTCAACTATTATCTACTGGACTGCTGCTAAGTCAACAGTCTTAATTTTGCATAGGCCGTGACATATAATGTCAGATTTAAAAATAAATAATATTTACCAAAGTTGTTTTCCCTTTCTTAATGGAAATAAAATCGACCAGAATTCTATTTAATACAAAAAGAGCTCTTCTATTATTAATAACTATACAGAACATCCGCATTGATTCTCTGAACTATCCGTTTATTATCTTGGACTAAGATCTGCCTGTTGGCTCATTGATTTTGACAAAATAATTCCAACAGGTCACAATAAAGGACATAATAAAAGAGCACAAGGCTTTAACAAATATTTGTACATAAATTCAATCTATACCATATGTATATGTGGATATAAAAAAAAAAAAGATTGATCACAATACCATTTGTATGATGGTGTCAACTGCCCGTACACATTCAGAATAACCATACATTAAGCCAACTTTGTGAGTGCAGTTCCTGCAGTCAACCAGCAGAGAGAGATGTTAACACTGTAATCAAGCTAAGAGTAAATCTACTCTCCCTCTGAAAACTTTAATGGAGCTTAAGCCATTTATTTTGTGAGTGTGTGTGCTCACGTGTGCAGGGACGGTGATGTCTGAGTGTATCCGTTGCAGTGCTGAGCTGCAGCCCCCTCCAGCATGCTAAGAGCTGGAAAGCCTCAGCCTGACATTCACAAACAATGGCCACACAACACAATACAAACAAGATGCTTGGGATTCATTTCTCCCATATTCACCATGTGCAACAGCTTGTAGAGTTTCTTTTTGGGTCCCCCACCTACCTTTTCCCTTCTCCTACATAAGACATTGCCCAAGGTGGGAATTTATGCAAACGTGCAGATCCTTTTACCACCCAGCCTTTTAAGGAGATAATTTTGTATTAAAAGCTCCTTTATATCTCAGTCCCAAATCAGACATCTTGATTTAGAAGCCCCTGAGAGCAGTTAAGGATTTTTGGAAAGCTCCAGGATGAACCTGGGGTTGATTCGAAGCTTAGTACATATTGGGCCTCAGTATAAACATCCTAAGGGTTCTGTTTGACTTAAACATCCATTTGGCTCAGTCATTTTATGGGTCAGCTGTGCACCATGGGCAGCGCATAAATACTCTGATAACACTCCAAACAGCAAAGAACCCACAAAAAGCTCCTGTATGTCCTCATGTGTTTGCTTATTAATAACCTAGCAAAAAAACTTAAGGAATTCTGACAAGGTGGATTATTTAAGCTAGAGCTTCAGCTGGGTGAGTCACAGTGTGTTTGGAGCTTAAAAGAGCAGAGTGGATGGTTATTTGCAGGGAGTATAATTCTGAGGAGGAATCGCAGCTCAAAGCAAAATGGATACGGTTATACTTGTGGTACTCTAGTTCCTGGGAGCTGTGAGGAAATCAGCTCTAACAGCTTAATATTTGACTGGTAGGTTTAGGTAATCGTGAAAGCTACAGTATGATTAGATTTACTGTGTCACTAAATGTACGCAAAAAATCTTTCATGTAGAATACTCATGGTAAACATGATCAAATGTATTTATAACGTCAACAGTACCACCTGGTTACATCCACAAATGACTGGAAATGATTTTGCTTTGATTTTTTTACCCTCCCAACCTGCACAAAAAAAAAAAAAGAAAAGAAAGAAAGAAGGTCTTAAAAGCTCTCAAGCATTTGCATGATCTCTACCTGAATGCTTATTGTAAGCTATACCAGGGAAAACCTCTTCTGCAGCTTTGAGGTGTTGCCACATTCAGCACCCTACTATCTCCATATTTTGATAAAACAAAACAAAGATTTCTGACTCCATCATGTTCCATCATGAGGATGATGTGTTCTGATATCAGCACACAGAGCAAATACACTTGGCCAAAAAATTGACTTTGTGATTTTCAAAACAAAGTTTCAAAACAATTTTTTATATATACATATATATATAATACAAATATATTTTTTTTATTCTGCATGGCTTGCTGCTAAAAGGATGTTTTGCTACCATTTAAGCTGGCATTTAGAAATAGGAATAGAAATAGGGTGGTGGACCACTAGGGGGCTCCACTCTCAATCAGTGGAGAAGTTTTGACCATAGGACAATATGTTTCTTCAGTGGTATATATACATATATATATATATATATATATATATATATATATACATTGGTGACCCCTGTGAGCCAACATGTCCACATCTGATGGGTTTACCCAGCTCCTCACAGCCGACTGCTGTTTTGGGTGGATCTCCACGGGCTCCTCTGGCCTCTTTTGCTGTGGCCCTTAAGATTCCAGAATTCTGGCAACATGATCCGCAATCATGGTTCTTCCATGTCGAAGCACGGTTTGCTCTTCGTGGAATCTCCTCGGATGACACAAAGTACCACTATGTGTTTTCAGCGCTAGATCCATCATCCACCAGGTAAGCAATGACTCTACTTTCTAACCCTCCGGCAGAAGGGAAATACAGCGCCCTCAATCACCTACTTTTCCGCCGTTACTCCCTTTCCGATGCAGAGCTTGTTGAGAAGCTGCTTACTATTTCGGGGTTAGGTGATGGCATGGCTTTGGAGCTGATGGAAAGCATGCTATCCTTGCTTGGTTGCAACGAAGGTGGATTTATTTTTATCCACCTGTTCCTGAGACAACTCCCAGTCCCAGAGCAGATTGCCCTGGCTAACTCTCCCCTGCTGCAGGAGAAGGATTACTGCTCCCTGGCTGAAGAAGCTGACCTAATCCTCCTGGCTTGCAAGACTTTTGTGATCTGGTCGATAGCCAAGGAAAAGACTGCAGTTCCTTCTGAGCCTTTACCGGCATCAGCGGTCAATCAACTGTCGGTGATGCCAACGATTGCCACCAGAAAAACGGCAGAAACTGGCTGTTTGATTTTATCATCAGCGCTTTGGTGTCAGCTTTAAGCTGACGGGAAACAACAAAGCCGATGCCTGGTAGCAGCCGCGGCCAACGGCAAAACGGAGAGATTGCTCTCCATTGAGGATTCATGGTCGGGGAGAATTTTTTTTAGTCGATTCAGATTCACAGAAGAGCCTTGTTCCCCCAGCTGGCTCCGACAGACTTACTGAAAGCTGGGGTCCCCCGGTGATTGCGGCTAACGGTTCTCCCAACAGGACATTTGGAGAAAGGTTGGTGACTGTCTGTTTCAATGGACGCGACTTCCAGTGGGACTTTGTTGTTGCTGTTGCTCTATTCCCATCATAGGTGATGACTTCCTCTTTGCTCATTGCCTGTTGGTGGATGTTGCTAACAGGCGTTTAATTGACGCTGTTTTTTTTTGTCTTCACTGCCTTGTATAATGGGAGGAGCTAGGCCATTGGTACATGCAAATTTTTTTAAGCTTCAGGGGATTCTTTTTAGCATTTATTGCTTGAGTTTCCTTCACTGACTGTGCCCATTTTTTCAAACATCTGACACAAAACACAGGATAGAGCATTATATCCCCACGACTGGTGCTCCGGTGTTCATGTGGCAAAGCTGGCTATATATATATATATATATATATATATATATATAATTGTCATTATCGACTCAGAACACATGGCTTAGAACCTCATCTTTCCTCTACGACCACTCTAAAAAATGCCTGTAGAGAACGCGATTAGCTAATTTTAGCAGGGCCGACCCAAGGCGGTTTGCACATCTTATTATCTACAGCAATCTTTGTTAATCACCTGCAGCACACTAACTTATTGCACTCACTAAAAGAAAAAAAAAAAAAACTGTAGCAATCCACATTTGCAGTGTTTGGTGATTAACCCCTGAGTGTCTGCAAGTACATAAAAACTACTCTTATACAGTCATTGTTCTGTGTGCAGCAGTACAACAAAAAAAAAAAAAGTTAATGCAACTGTTCAATATCAGGCGTGGATAATTTTTACAGCAGTATGTGCATTTGTTGGACTCTGATGTCACTGTATGCAGTGAGATATTGGCGATATATTAGCAAGAAGATGATAAATTTTAATCGCAATGAATGCCACAAATTTTAATAAAAACTTTGAGTCCTAAAGGCCTAAACTCTACTTTAAAAATAGCTTACTAGGATGATTCTCAATGTAATTTATTGCTCAGTTTATTTTAGGGGTATCAGAAAAAAGGATTAATAAACTTTGCTTTTTGCATTTTCTTATAATACAGTAAATTGTCTGTCTATTAACAACTAGGTCCAACTATTTCTGAGTGTAACAAAAAGAAAAAAAAAAGACATTGAAGAAACAATTGAAAATGTTGGAAATTTCCATCATTATTTTTACTTTTTGTCACAGCTGCCTCCTAGTCTGCCTAGTGGGAGTGAATTGGATCTCTTATGTGCAAATACTCCTTTTATCAGTATAACTCCTACATTACACTCACACATCTTTAAATAGTAACAGCTAACAGCCACCAGATTGGTCAGTTATTTTTTTCCCATTCATGCCCTCTGGTTTTCGTTGCAACACTTAACCAAAGCATTTCAAACATACTTTATCCAAACAGGTTTGATATTGCCAATACCTTTGACTCAAGCCCCCTTACCTCAAACAGGTGAATGCTGCCAAATACTAAGCGAGTGATTGAGTAAATTCTTTGGTTTTTAGATAGTGGATAGCCGTAAATGAATGAATTATTGAGTGCAGTTTGTAAACATCACAAACAACAATGATTCCTGTTGACAATGCAAAAGAATACAATTAACTGTAGGTGATCCCATCTTCTGCAGTTTAAGCACCGGAGCAAATAGCTGCCTCCATCAGCAGGATCTCAGCCATTTAAAACATGTAGGAAAGGAGCTCATTCATCACATGTGGTTATAGTTGCAGAGAGAAAGTGCACTTATTGCATGTAATGTATACACCATTCTAAACCCCTGCCTGCAGTTCAATTACACCCAGTTATTATTTTTGCCCTGATAGCAGCCTGTTCGCCTTGGTGTTTACGTCAGAGCATGAACAGCGTCTCCTCTCATCCTTGGAGATGTTACTATGGGGACAAAGGCTGTGGAATGAATGCAGGCTGAGAGTGTATTGCTGCCAAATGAATCAGTGTGTGTGTGTGTGTTTAAGCAGTTGTGATACCCTTATATGTAACGCTCTGTAATGTAATGAAATGAAATCATCGCCTGGATGGATTGTAGCTTGGGGCATATAGCTTGCAGCATAGTGAAAGTACATTTTCAAATGATTTGAGAATTTCAGAAGTATCTAAGGCTGAGCACTGCTACTAATGGTGATCTGTGTAATGATTGTAGTGCCATTACTGAAGGGGAAGAAAAGCTAAAGGCAAAGCAGAAGAAAAGACGGTGGAAAGACAAGGACCAGAATCAATCTTGATTTGTAGGCTTAACAACTCACTGAAGCCAATTTAAGAACTTTTAAAAAATATCAGATAATTATTTTAACTGTTTCCCTTCTAAAAAGGACAGCAAGGACATAGTGCAAAAATATACACTTTTTTCATATGCTGCACTAGAGAGTGTCGCAAACGCAGACCTCTATGCATTTTATTGGGATATTCATATAGAAATTCACAAAATTGTGCATAGCTAAGTGGAAAAATATGATACAAGTTCTTTTAAATATTTAACATAAAGCAATCTTTATAGTGAAAAAAATAGCTAACTTCTACACTTGTTATTTTTGGCAAGTTTTGTGTGTTCAACTTCAAACATATAAAACTGAAGTTTTATACATGAGCCTCTTACCCACTGAAATTAGCGGGTTAACACATGTTTTTGCAAACCTGCGTCGACCCGCTAACAATCAGCATTTGGCTCCTTTCCAACAGGCAAAAAAAGCTGGGTGTAACCCCTTATCAGATTTCCACTGCGGCTGCATGTCTGGTGACAGCATCACACTAGGTTAGTGTTAGTGATGTCACAAGTGTGACAGAAATCAGGAAAGTAAAAAGAAGAGAGCAACATTTAAGGAAGCCAGGGCATAGTAAGTGTGCTTTTTGTTTCACTGTATAATACATCCAAATCTCCACCAGTGCACCGCCATATTTATTAAATGTAAACAGAATTGTTTCAGCTTGTTAGATCAGACTTGGCTGGCGCAGTGTGTTGGCGTCCGTACATTGCACCCAATGGTATTACGTAAATTAGTGGGCCAACCCTGTTCTTATGTTCCCACAGCATGCCAATCAGACCCGATGCGATTTTAACGCAGACGCTTGCAGAGTCCTTTGAACTGGTAGACCTGCGTCAGTGAGCTGTTCCCACTGCCACTAAAAGCCAATTGTTCCTGGGCTTAAAAGGGTTTTTCAGCCAATGGAAAAGGGGTAATGAAGTATGATTTGATCCAATTCATCCAACTGAAGCTCTCAGAGTCTTCTCTTCTGCCCATGCTGAAGAAAAACGCCATGATGTTAGCTCCAACATGTTCCTTTTTTGAACTGATGTTTTAGGGGTGGTGTGCAGTTTTAGTTTCCTACAGTACACTCTGTCAAACTCAGCCTTAGTTTCATCTGTCCACAGCCCACCTTGTCACACATTTGCTGTATCCCCTTTTTGGCAAGTAGAAAAGCAAAAAATTAAATCTAATAAAAAAAAAATAGAAAACTATTTTTAGCAAAGCTTTTTCTTTCTTTTTTGATTTTTTTTAAAACCAGGTTTCCAAATGCACAATAAATCTTTGTTTTTATATAGCCTTCCAGCTAAGCTGTGCATCTTAGTTGGTGATGTTAGTTGGGAGTTACTATGGGTGTCTTTTCTGGTTCTTAGATAAATGCTTACAAATATGTTAATTTAGATACACAGCCATGAGTTGGTTTGCAGCTGTGCCTGTCAAGATTCTGTAGTTTGTGTCTGTTTTGTATTCTGTTGCCACCACAGGTTGCTGTGTGGCTGTCATGGACAGACAACTGCATATATTATTTCCTCACATGTGCATCTCATCTTCTCATCACCTAGAGTATATTAGGGCCGGCTGCCAATTTCTCATCGCTTAAAGTCGTTAGCCATGTCGTTACTAGTCCCTCAGAGCTTACTGGGCTTCCCTTGAGAAATAACCATCTAAAACAACATGATCAGTGTTTTTTTTTTTTTTTCGTTTTGAAGTATGGCTTGGCTTTGCCAACAGGTGATACAGGTAGCTACTTGGGGCGCCATCTGCTGAACAGATAAATACAATCTCTATACATACTCGAAATTGCTCTCAGAAAGACATTAAAATTAAAGCTCAATATTTAATTTCTTTGCAATAATCTGGTTGTATAACCTGCTCCTACTCTGATGCTTGTTTTGACTGTGATGGTGACGTAGATCAGTGAATCCCAACCGGGGCTGCGCTTTTTCCTAGTGGTCCGCGAGTCCATAGCAAGGGCTCCATGAAAATATTTAATTTCTTAGGTAGTAAAATAAAATACGGCTGGGATCTGATTTGCTTTGTGATGATCAAATTGAAATACTAAATTACTTTTTTATCAACAAAAAGGTAAGTTGTTCTTCTGTGTTTGAGTTCACCTTCGGCTTTGACACACATCAAAACCAAGCAGAGGAACAGACTGGATGTAGAGAACAGCCTGGCGTCAAAATTTTTTTCACACTGAGCTACCGGAGCTCATCAAAGCAAGCTAAGTCTGGATAAAAACAAAGTAAATCTCATTGAGTTAGTCTGGCTACGTATTTTGTTCAATATTGTCTTCCCAATTCAACAACATATTCATGTTGTTGTTTTTTTTTTTTTCCAAGATGGAAAGAAAAAAATCATGAATATTTTTGACTTAGAGGAGTACTGATGGTAAATCAAACCGTCCAAAAGGGTACACGAGTCAAAAACTGTTGGGAAACACTGACGTAGCTGACGTGATTAGCATCATGGAAAAATGTCTGGCTCCGTCATGTGTTAGAATTCTTAATGATTGCTTTTGGAAAGTTTCTCCCGATGGCTGTGATATACTTTTTATCTTTCACTTTCAAAGGAAGGAGAGGGAAGAAAAATGGACCCAAATCAAAGTATGTTGAATCTAAAAAGGTATTTGAATGAGTTAACAACAACAATGTTCTTACAACATTCTGTGTTGCAGCTGTTTACCCTACTGCACACAAGCCCACACTAGATGTTAAAAAAAAAATACATAATACATTATTTCGCATCTTTTGCCAATTATATTTACTTTTGAATAATTAACAGCTGCGATGAGCAAATATAACCTCAGGCATAAAAGAACCTAGAGACAGACATGTTTTCAAGGCTACCTGAGAAGTGCCTGTGTTCTGCCCCAATGCTTTACTTGATTTCTCACCAAAAAGAACCAAAAACATAAAGTTCTGGATCAAGAAGCCTCACAGGCCTTCTTAGGACTCAACAGAAAACAGTCAGGCCTTTTTATCTTCACCTTCCAACATTGCCTCTTTTGTTCTTCCAACTCAAGTCCAGGTCACCTCCTCAGATACCTGGACCCTGAACCCCCAAGAAGATCCTTAAAAAAGAAATTCTTCATTTCCCCCCTTGACAAATCTGTTATAATTTTTCCATTTCAAACTTTCTACAACAGATGCTCCATTTGTGGCATTGAAAATTCAAATTTAACAAAGTAAAGGCTTTCTGAATTCAAAATAATCATATCCCTTCGAAATAATGTTTCTCACCATTCTAATACCCCCCCCCCCACCAACCAAAGCACACAACCACCACTGAATAGG
>NW_015150733.1:17425-21589 GCF_000732505.1 Cyprinodon variegatus
CCCCCCCCCCACACACACACACACACACACACACTAAACATTAAAAAGAAGAACATATATAGATTATTTTAGTGTTTCAGGATTTTTACCTAAGAAATCCTACAGTATTATTTTCTTATACGTATATCTCACCGTCCTCACCTTTTAAAGCTAAAATCATTGGAGTAAGCATAGAGCATCATCTCTACAGTTCTTTCCATTTCAGGATGCGTGAGATCTGTCTCCTGCAGCCTGCCAAAGTTCTGGGTGAGGCACTTCAAAGAGCTGAGAGAACGAGGTAGGCTGAGACTGAAATGGGAGAATTGGCTCCTCTGCACTCATCAGCCCAGCAGATGAAAAGGCACAGCTTGAGAGCACCACACAGCCAAGAGTAATGATCATTATAATGATAAAAAGTTCTTAAAAAAGCGGGTTTAAGCCCCTTATGGATGGCTTGCAGCTAGTAAAACCTACCCGAGTTTGTTACGCTTAAAATACTCGGAAAGCATGCTGAGCTGACAATATGACAGTTTAGGGGCAAAAAATGGAAAAGTTTTCATGGTGAACAACATGGCCTCATCTTTTTGGTTCATTCACAGCCTCATAACCTGCATGGATGCTAAAAACCAGCCTCTAGCCAATAGCTTAAGCTTTTCATTAAGCTGTGTAAGCTTTTAAAAACTGCATCTTAATGAAAAAAAGTATTTTATCTTCCCATCGGTAACTCCTTCAATATTTCTGGTTCCCTGGCAAAAAGGCCAGAACAAAATGAAAATCAGTTGCATCAGGCAAAAGAAGATCACATTGGGGAAAAGCGAGGAGTGGTGGAGCTATACACAGAGAGCTGTTTGTCCTCTATGAAAAATATCATTTTAATTTTTAAATCTTTACTCTTTAATCTTACTGTGAAAAACTGTGTCTCCATGTGATGTTCAAAAACTTCCGTCTTGTACTAAAAAAAATAAATTGTTTGGTTTTACTAAATACTTTGACATGAAGGTTTGGCTTTTACTTAGGCACCTCAAAGCACAACAAAAGCACATAATCTGGGTGTCACTTTTTTTTAACCAATGTTTCCATAAAACTTTAAACGTTTTATAAAAACAAAAGGGTAAGCAATACTAAAGCAAAATCTAAATACAATTGTTTTTCAAAAATCTAAAGCCAAGCAGGGATTTAGCCCAGCTCAGAATGGCATCTGCTTGAGATTTAATGTTATGTCTAATGCATGCATTAATATTAAAGATATGTTGTTGGAATCTCTAAAACTCATGACTCCCTCTAGGATAGATGTCAATGCAGGTGAAAATCTGTGGGGTGTGCAGGACAAACGAGCCATACATGTTAATAAGTCCTGTAATAAAAAAAAGGGACAAACATGTTGCATCTGATTGATATGATGCAAGTGAGAGTAGGAATTTGCCAAAAACAACAATATTTTAAAGTTAAGATATTATGGTAAACCAAAAAATATTTTTTTGTCTCTCAGTACAGATAAAATGGAAGTTTATGCTAAAACATTTTGCTGCTCCACAACCATTACTGAAAAGAAATAATCAAAATGAATTTTCACTCGGAACACAGAAAAAAAGATCTATCCTCTATCTGTTTTATGGGAAACTACATATTTGCATAACCTGCTCATCAACTAGTATTAATGATGCGTATTAATAGAATTGACTTCATTGTGTCTCATCACAGCTGAACAACCACCTCTTCACACCCTTTGATGCTGTTGTAGACATTTTAAATGAAAGCAAGACGAGTAGATTCAGACCGAATTATCAGTGTTTCTTCTGCTCTAAAATAGAGCAGATAGATAATCACCAGTGCACCACAAAAAGATGGGTCTCTAATGATAACATTTTTGTGGAGGCCTTTATGCTGCCATTCTATTGAAGAGACCATCAAATATCCTGTCAGAGACACCTGATACGATTATTTCAATTACTGGTTAGATCCTTTGAAACACTGTAATAATGTTGGTTCTGTATATGCATGTGGGTGGGCAGATGATGGGTAGGATACAAATTCAACAGTGACTGTCGATCAAATACTTATGATCAGAAAACTGCTGCACTCAGATTGTGGGCGCACCATCAGGAGTAAAAAAATGTGCTGTCTTTAGTTATATTATTTTTAAATAAAAAGAATAAAGAATTACTGTGGCTATGCAAAATATTCTTAGTAACTTTTTTTTTTTTTTTTTTTTAGAAAAACCAAAGGTTTTAAAATAATCTTCATGGAAAGATACTATCATTCTTTTATGCAATGAGGTCTCTCTGTATAAATATGCAAAAAGCATACAGGAGTACCTTTGCGACTTTAAACTCTTCTGTCTTTTGCTGATCTGTGATTAGGTCACTAAGGTTAGAAGCTCAAGAGAGAAACCCATTGCTATCTCTTGTGACCCCAGCTCATTTCTGAGGATGGTAAGACATTTCCTGGACAAATTGGAAAAAATGGATGATAGAGAGCTTTTAGTCTGCTTCAGGGCTTCCAATGTGAAACCTGCCCAGAAAACATCTAAAGGAACGCATCCTGATCTGATACTAATCAAATAAATTGACTACTTTGAATGTAGATGAACAATGGCTTTCAGCCAAAATGACTAAAGTACTGATATTTTTCCTATGAAAAAGCTGAGCTTGAACTTGACCAGGTCAGGCATTTCCTTAATATTTTTGTCTGAAACATGTAACAAAAAAAATCTTTGGAAGATGTTATTTCACACATAGGGAACATTTATTTCTAAAAAGCAGAAAAACAGACTAAAGCAGAAGTAGCGCTTGGGGATATGAGACAGTATGTATAGCTGTGGTTCATAGATCAGGCCCTGCAGGAAACATGGATGTCAGTAAAACAAGAAACAGAGTAATATTAGTTTAATAATAACACTGGAGAGGCCATGGCTCAGCAGGAAGAGAAGTCATCCACCAAATGCAAGGTCGACTGCTTAATCACCAACCTCTACAAGTGGAGCTGTCCTTGAGCGAGGTGCTGAACTCTTGAATGCCCAAGGTGGACTGCAGAGAAAACCATTATATATATATATATATATATATATATATATATATNTATATATATATATATATATATATATATATATATATGTATATATATATATATATAAATAATGCAATATGCATTGTGTTTAAGAACGATTTTTGTTTTGATTTTTTTATTGAACTACATGGACATTTTAAATTCTTCAGTGATTACTTCCTTTGCTAAGGAGTGAATGCCATCCAAGGCAATATAGAAACATAAATTAAAATCTGAAGTGATGCAATGGAAAAACACCTAAAGTGAAGCACTATATGGCTTGCTACACACACACAAAAAAAAAAGTTGTGGTTTTTGTATGTCCACAACTAGATTAAAATAATGAATTTTTAAGTCCCTAAAAGAGCCATCAAGTTTGAAAATACATTATGTTTACTAACCTTTGTATCTTACTAAGAGACTTACATAAAAGGAGTAGGGCATCTAATCTATGTGTAAACATTTAAATATAACAAAAAAAATAAAATGTTCAAGTACTTTAAAGTATTCTAGAATGTCAGCATGTCAAGCAACAGGAAATTTAGCTTAAATTTACATTTTTTGCAAGTGTATACCAAAAGATATCTTTATGATAGCTTTTTTTATTTGACCCTTTATGACTAAGACATTGTCTAACAAGCAGGCTGACACCTCAGTAGTTCAGCTGTGATGTATTTATAAGCCTGTGCCCTAATTCCGATGAATGTAGTTTGGTTCCAAGGTTCCTGTAATCTTCTGCGGATGTGACATCAATGTAAATGTCATATTAAATGGCTCCAACCAAGCAAACAATTGAAGTGTTGAAGTGTCTGAGGATGGTAACCAAGATAACTGTTGAGTGTAAATGGAACACAACTGAACTGGACCACGTGAGACACAACCAAACTGAGCTAAATCTAGTACTAGTTCAACAGTAGGGCTCGGCATGCTTCGGTTGTAGCTCAGTTTTCTGATAATAATGATAATGAGCAGACCCTGTCATCTCCAATTTACAGTCAGCTGACTCATCATGCAGGTTTTCCGCCGTGTCTGGCTTTGCAATTCACAAATCTCTCCACCTGTTAGCAACACTTTTTCTCAGCCTATTAATAATAAATGACATCAAAAGAGTGTGGTGTGACCTGGGATGATGTTTAGACC
>NW_015150733.1:21599-31186 GCF_000732505.1 Cyprinodon variegatus
GAAATCTGGGCGAAGGATGCTATCCAGGCAAATAAGTTCCTCAAAGTTATGGGTGCCACCACTTTTTTTTCTTCAGTTATTCCCTCCTTGAGAGCTGTAGTATCAAATGGTCGTATCAACCAAGCGCGGCATAGTTAACTGATCCAAGCTCGGTCCGAAGTCGGCACGGATCGGTTTCAGAGGGGCATTGTAAATTCGGCATACAGCTTGGCTTGTTTACTAGGTCAGACCCATTTAACATGGACACGCTTGGATCCACATCTCCCTAACAGAACTTATGACCTGATATAAATTAAGGAAAATAGTCTGCAGGCTTATAAGAAGGATAAGTCTGATCATCGAATTATGTTTTAAGTTTAAACAGTCAAATAAAAAGGCTATCTTACAAATATTTTTCAGTAAAAACTTACATAATGTCTATTAAAGTACTTTACACCACAAGAAAGAAAAGAAATTGAATTTGGTCCATTAGTAACTAACTTCCTTTCCCCAGCCTCCCCTTATGCCCTCACGTTCACATGAACACTCCTATATATCCCTCTATTCTTGTTCCTTTGACCCTTACATCCCTCCACTTTTCCTCTCACCGCACTCTAAACCCCTGCTTGCCTCTGAGGGATCTCTGTGAATTCTTTGGCAGAGCCTGCATTTCCTGAGAGGGGGTTGCTCCTTGGCTTTAAGGGGGGGAATAATAGGAATGGATAGTTAGGGGGTGGCATGGAGTGAGCGACTCAAAGGCTCTGGCATATTAAGCAGGGTGCTTTAACAAAGCATGGTAAACATAGGTGCTGCATTGAGTTTAAATGGAACATGCCAGACGGAAATGAAAGGGGGCATGGGATAAGATCAGGAGATACAGTAAGGAGCTGTCTTGTAAACACAATGTGATGCCTGCAACAGATAATAAAAAGAACAAGCTGATGAAGCAGTACTTTTATTTTGTTTGACAGAGGGGTGTGTCTGGGTTATTATTTTTAGGGGTTTAAGATGTCCCTGCATCGTGCTGACACTAACGTCACTTGTTTGAAGAACTTAACAGTCCCTTGTTTAATTTTGCAGCAATTCCCTCCATCCTCCACCTTTTCCAACTTCTAGAAAGTAGAAGTATTCAGAGAATATACGCCCGGCGAGCAAGGTTGTTTGTTTTTATCCAGCGCTGGTACAGTGAATTAAAAGTTCCCACAGAGACAAACAATCAAAAGAAAAACACGTAATAGGATTCATGAGAGGAATATGCGAGTAAATATTGAGCATTATTATTGATTTTATTCATGCATTCTGTAAAAGCCTATCATAACAGTTAATTAGCTGTAGCAGGCCTTATACATTATGTATGTTCTCCATTATAGAACAAAAGAAAAGATGACGTTCCAAAGAAGCGCCTTCAAATTCTCAACAGTGGTATGAATAAACATTCTTCTTTTGAAATTATGATATGTGGATCTCTGCACCCTGTGAGATTTCCAGAAAAGGAGGGCCACGCAATTAAATGAAGTACATAATGTACCGTACACCAAAGAATGTGCCGGCGCACTAATGAGTTAAGGGGTTCCCTAGAACCCTTTCTAATGAAGGGAAGAGGCTATAGATCAAGAACGTGGCTTTAGAAATTTCTTCTAATTTCATATAGTTAGTATAGATTTGGTTATTGTTGAACTAGTTTATCTGAACTGCACAGAAAAGAGCGAACAAATACAAATATACCGGAAAAGCGCTGTCGTTTTCTATGTCACAGATTGATTTGCAATGAAATCCTATCATATAAATTTTATTTAATGTTTAGTAAAATTCCTTTTCACGTAAAAATAAAAAAAATTATGTCTGAAACCAACAATACAGCAATACAATACTTATGAAACATCATACAAAGAAGATAGTCATTCTGATGTACTGTCTTGTGGGAAGACAGCAAAAAGCTGCTGTAATTGGACCTCGTGATGCAGCAGATTGACTCCAGGCAGGAGATATCGGCCAAACCGCTCTCACACCTGACTGACTGGGGAAAGATTAAAAATCTAGCTTGCCACCTAAACATTAGGAACAAAGCCAAACAGTTAGATTCTTCCCCTTTACAATGAAAAATACTGAAAGGTTTCAGACAAAAGACATTTCAAAATTAGACAAGGGTTCCTAGGTTAAATGCATTTTCTTTAAGTGATGATTTCATTAAAATAGGAAAACAAAGATATCCAAATACATGCTTTTTACTTTGGAAACATGACAAGACCACTTCAGATGAAACATTTAACATTCAGTATCCAAAAAGGGAATAAGCAAAAGCACTTGGCTTATTTATGCCGATCCCAAAAGTAAACAAGAATAAACAAGTATATCACCGCTACAAGAATTAAGAGTAAAACAATTATTCAATCAATTTATAATCCCTGCTGCAAAAAATGTAAAAAAAAATTAAAAAAAATAAGTAAATATTTCTTACATTAAGTGTATTTACCATTATTTAAGTAGGTAAATTAGATTATCTACCAAAGTAATTAACATTTCTACTTGTAAAATAAGATAACTAGATATTATGACATTGAAATAAGACAATGCAATTTTTTTTGTTATTTTCAATATAAATTGTCTTATTTCATTGGCAAATTGTCTCACTCATCTGCTCAATTAAAAGAAATGCACTTTTTAAAGAATAAATTACTTAGATTTCAAATGTTTGCAGTGTATTTATATTCCATTTAATCAGCTTGCAATATAGGGGTTTATTACTTATTTATTATTACCTTTATATTCACTCAAAAAGCTTGGTTAGTCATCAAGTATGATTAACCCTTATCTATTTAGTTAAACCATTCATTACAAGGCCTCATTTCTGTTAATGTCCTAGTTTTTTCTCTGCTCCAGCAAACCCGATCCTATGTACCTACTTAACATGTCAGTAAATGAGGCGTGTGGCAGCAAAAAAAACAACAAAATCATGAAGGACAAAAGGTACTGAGCATTGGGATTCTAAGCCACTGGGTTAAATTTTCTCAAATAGAAACATGGACATCTTATTAGCCCTGAGAGGGTTCCAAAGCAATTTCTAAGGCTCTGGGACCTTTGCGAATCACAGTGAAAACCAATATCCACAAATGGATGACATAGAATGGTGGTGAACATTCCCAGGAGTGTCTGTCCGGCGAAAATGACTTCAAAAATAAATGAAGACTTATCCACAAGATCACAAAAGAACCCAGAGCAACAGCTACAGACTTTGCTCACCTCAGTTAAGGGCAGTGTTCAGGATTTCGGAATCATTTGGAAAGAGATTGAAGGAAGTAAATCTTCTCTAAACTGCTTTTCAAAAACAACACAACAAAAAGCAGAACAAAAACCCCTCTGTTCAATTAATCATGGTGTGTGATCATTTTGTTGTGCCATCTGCATAAAAGCTGGGCGAATGCATCTTCAGCTCACCAGAAATCAAGCTGTGTCAGCTGCTGGAAATACGGCTTCTGTAGTCTGCACGGCATCCTCATTTTTTTTTTTGTTTTGTTTTTTTTTACTGACAATATTACAACTGCCTGAAACATAACCTTACTATTGATGCACTTTGCTCCCAGGTGTTGGTTCTGCTCTCCAGCTCCTGTGTGATTCTTGTTCGTATAGTAAAATTAGTCAATTACTTCTAGGCATTTAGCTTATTTTTCAGTAAGGCAAAATCCTAACACATTCAGGTAATACAAGGGTAATAATTGACAATTCAATGAAACCTTAATTAGATAAACACCTTGAGTGAATCTTTCCCACTGTGCCTTGTGATTACTGCTGTTGAAACCTTCTTACGTTGGAGCAGAATGCTTTACATGGGAAAATTGAGCTGTAGCGATCCATCCACCAAATAAAGGCCATTACATTTAAAAGAATAAAGAAAGTCGTTTTGCATTAAATATTAAATTAAATTAGATCATGTGTTTCATAAACTCCTCCTTTTACTGAAATTATTTGAAAAACCTCAATTTTACTGTTTGCTACAAACCTATATACCTACAAATTAAACTAATATTCTGTGAGACAAGTTTTCTGTGACTCCAAAGTATTATGCAACTTTCTGAAACAAAAACCCTATTAAAACCAAATGAAGAATGTTAAAAAAGCCTGTAGCGAAGCTTACTTCTAAAAAAGAAAAAAAAAAACAAGATAAAAATAATAGTTAATATTTAATTTATCATAAAAAAAAAAGACTTCGGCAAACCTTGCATTATTTTTTACTACTCTAGTTAGTGAGCAATTCTACCCAATGAGTCCATAGTGAAAGCGGGTGTTTATTGTGAAAATAGTGGGGTTGAGGTTACATCATACAAGCTTACGGTGGATTATGTAATTTGATATATTGAATTCTATGTAATAAATGTTTCATCGACTCAGCATGCAATGTTCTGCACATCAAAAGACGTCATGAGCGAAGCACAAGTTTTGGTTCGGTATTTCTCTTGCCACTATAGAAAATGCTTAGGTATTCATAAAGCATATCCAGCTTATATAAAGCAATAAAGCAAGGAAAAACATCCTTTTTTTTTAGATTTAGATTAAGTTAAACTTTTATAAGGCAGCTGACCTAAAGGAGATTGTCTGGAAATGCATCGACTGAAAATATTCAGTGACGTGACAAGAACCATTGAAATAGATTTTTAGGTTGTAAGTTGCAGGTATGAAAGTGTGTGCAGGAGGTGGATCAAGCGAGCAATGCTGGTGTTACTAAAACCGCACAGTGATGACAAATGAAGGAGCCCACGCTCAGCTGGACAGCTGGGCGTGATGCATGAACTTCATTGCACAGTCCAGGCAAAAACATTCATTTATTTAATGGAGCGTTTAACTAGCTTTTAATCATGTTTCCTTGTTTTCTTCACCTCTCAGTAGCATGCTTCGGTCTATATCCAGGTATTTTCTGCAACTTTTGGAGATTTTCTGAAATTAGTCTATTGGCATTGGAAAAGTATTCATATCCCCCTAATATAACCTACATTGTATTTAAGTATCAGGTGTGATGTACATTTGTAATCAGACCTGTCCGTTAATAATCCCATCCCTGTCATAGCTGCAAGTCTTTGAAACTCTTAAAAGCTTTGGAAATATATTGATTAAAATCTTTGTTTTTATCCGGAAAGCTCAAACTAATGTATTCAATTAAAATGAGCTCTGCAGTACTGAAACAAATATGTTCTGACATTGGGCTGCAACTAAAGATTAGTTTTTTTCATTAATCAATTAATAATAGCAAATGGTCCCTTAAAAGGAGATTTTTACAGAATTTAAACAAGGTGAAAATAAAACGTTTCCTCTTGAGGAGTTCTGGATAGAGCGTATTGACTGAAGGAATATAATTTTTCTGGGATCTAGATCAAGTCAAACTTTTATGAGCAGCTGTTCTAAAGGAGATTGTCTGGAAAATGGATCAACTGAGAATATTCAGTCATGTGACAGAAACATTGAAATCGATTTGTAAATTGGTTGTAAATTACAGGTATGAAATTCTGTGTAGTTTGTTCACATGAAAAATATCTACATGTTTTAAATAGAATTTGGGTAGTTTTGCTGCTCTAAGGGGGTTGCTCTTTCTGTTAAAGGCATGTTTTAGAGTCTCTATTCAACAGTTAATGATTAATTTCTGGATTAGTTTAGTAGTTAATTAAATAGTGAATTATTGGACAATTTTTTCAATAATTCCTCGATTATAATTAATCAGATTGATTATGTCAGCCCTACTTTGACCTAAACAGTTAAGCTATGGATGTGCATTGAAGTTCAGCATCCTGTTGGGTGGTTAAATTGTAACTTAATCCCCTTTTAATTGCCTTTTGGCTTTAAATGGCGTTTTTAAACTGGCTAAATTCCCTTTCGCTTTACTTTGATAAAGACTTTAGACCCTCCACACATGTAGTACTTTGTGGGCTTTTTGATGGGTGTATAGCTGCAGTGCTCTATTCCACCAGTAGAGGCGTAGAGGCGGTAGCTGGTGAAGTTAAGTTTAATATAGACATGTTATTGTTTACATCTGCTGCTTATATGGTTATAGATCTTTTTAAGTGATAAAGTACACCTCAATACTTCACCTACAGAGTCAGCTTGTCAAAATAGAGTGCATTTAAATTGATGTTGAAGCAGTTAGTGCCCTGGGTTCCGGCAGCCCAATGCTACTCGTTGTATGCAAGTACAGACGTAACTGATCCTAATGTCAGTATCAAGAGTTTTAGCACAGACAGCAGAGCTCTGCTGTAAGGCTTTCGTTGTGCTTATCAGAACTGGAACTTTAGCTTTTCTTTACAAAATTTAAAACTGTTAGAATATTAAATGTCTAAAATCTTAAAGGCAACTTTGTCATTATGGTTGCCATATATGGATCTTTACCATGTTAAAAGGAAAGAATTGTGCTATAACTAATGTTCATGCACTGTTCAGTTCAGGATGTTCAGAAGAAGCAGTTTTTTTATTACAAAGAAGCTAGTTTCACTTAATTTTTTTAATCAATTCAAATGTGATTATTTGCAATTAATTAATCATAGACCCTGTAATTGATTAGACTTTTATATCGAGTCCCTGCATTAGAACAGATGCGTAAAGCAGGCCATCTTTCTTAAGTTGCATTCAACTTTTGCTCAGCAGAGCCACAATTTTCTGAACCCTAGTTGTCTGGCCACCTTGCATTTCTAATTTCCTTTGTCTCTGGGGTGTATAACTCAGGCAAGGTGTCCAAATGCGATAAACATACTGTTTAAGAGGTAATTACAAATTCCCTGTTGAGGACAGGGTCACTTCTTCAAACGCTAAAAGGGCATAAAATGATAGTGCAGCTTCCTTAACTTGTAAATAAAACTTCTTTTCTTTTTTTGTGAGCCAGCCTGTCGTCTTAGACTTGCTGTGAACTCCCCAAAGTCACTTTCCCTGTCTGACTTAAGAATGGTTTTAGCAGGATTGTTTCCACCTCATTTCCTAGGCAACCTCTGAAACTGACTCCCATGTCAGGCCAACCTGCGCTGACAACCCCCTACTGAACAGCAGGGACACACACACATGCACATACAGCAGCTAAAAAATCCCACATGACTTGGATCACCTCTCTCATTTCTTCCATCTTGAGTGACTAGCTTCTGCTCACAGCCAGTCAACCCTCAAGGGTCATTTATGCAGCAAAGAGAAGAAAGGAGATTGCAAAAAGAGACAGATCAGAAAGATGGGGCCCAATAAGGGGAATGAATATCAGGGGGATAAAAGAAAGGATGCACGACTCATGTCTAGCTGTCAAAAAAAGCCCTGTGCTTCGTGAAGCTGAAAACTTTGTCTTTTCTAGAACGACCCCCCACCCGTTTTCTTCACAATGTTCTTTTTCTTATATTCAGCGGCAACTTTTGGTACTGTGTTGTTAATTTTTTCTTTTATTTTTAGTTTGAGTTTGAATTTAGCTGTAAAATTTAGAGTCAAACCTGCGCCTTGGGCAAAAGAGAAAAAAATATCAGGAAGTTTTGGAAGATAACTACAACTAACTTTGACATGAAAGCTTTTTAATGCCCTTTGAAAGAAAAACAGCAAGTTTAAAAATTCCAAAATGCATATTACCTCATGGAGAAAGCAGAACTCTGAATAATTCCTGACATTCAGGAAGGTTTTGATTAGGATTTAATGTAAGCTCATCCAGCAGAGTTCTCTTTCGCATCTTTTAGTTCTTACTTGAAGTAATTGTAAAATTAAATGTGTAAATCCTTATTTTCATTTTAGCTTTGTGAACACTTTAGTTCACTGAAAAGAGATTTATTTAGAAATTACATTTTTGGTGTTGTTTAGATTATTGAATCAGATCATTTATATTGTCAAGCATAGCTGTGTGGCATTTTCATGAGTGATAACAAATTGAGAAAATATTTCAACAATTCTTTCAAAAAATCAAGGAGGTTCTGCATATGATTCCCAGTTGCCTTAGGATAGGACCAGTTATTTTTTCCCAGTTATAATCTTAAAGTATTTAGGAACTACGTTATTATAGTTTTTGTAAAAGCTACAATGATATACCATTCTTTGACAAATGTTTTCTCAAGTAATGAATGTAAACACACCCAAGTGCTTCAGTTACCAAACCGAGCTACAATGAATGGGAGCTCAGCGGAGAAACGAGAATTGGTAATAAAATGCTAATCACAGAGGTGCACAAGAGATTGATTTCTAAAATGATGGTCCTCTATTGGGAAAAGTTGGACTAATATCAGTGGGTTGAGGAGCAGCCACTGCTTAGAGCAGTGTCTTTTCTTGGAAGTTGTGGTATTATAAAGTAGGGTAAAGATAAACAGATTGCAGCTTTGGCTAAAAATAAGTAATCAATGCTCTAGTCTGTATTGGTATAAATAGAGATGATTGAGAATATGGATGCGTCTGACAGTCAATGGATCAGGTTATCCAAACATGCCTCAGTGAAGGGTGATCCCAAGGTGGACCTGAACCCAGCTGGGTAGACTTTAGAGTTTGAGACCATTTCCAGATATGGTAGATTTAAGGTTAAGTAGGCAAGCATGTTGTCCATTTAATCTAATCTTGTAAAAGTGGAGAATAAAAAATAGATGGGTGCACTGTTACAGAGCTGAAAGCCTAAACTTTACTCAAGGGTCAATGAAAACTGAAATTTAAATTAAGAAAATATTTGTGACACACCATGAGCAAAGCGGGAACGAGTCTTTTACAAGTTTTACAAATTGAGAAAAAGAGCAATAACATTATCTATATGAGGAAAGAGTGATCGAACAAACCACCCAATGGTCAACAGCTTCAGAGGTTCTAAAACAGAAAACTTTGTGTTTATACTTGGTCTTTTTTGACCATTACATCTCAGTCACCATGTAGGTGCAGAAGGGCAACCTGCGGCTAGTTTGTATTGGGATGTCAATCATTTCCGATTTCTCATTGAATACAAGAGGCTAAACTTCCCCTGTAAACTTTGCACCATTCACGGATATAGAATATAAATTACAATTAGCCCTAACCCTGACCCTAACCCTAAGATATAAAACAGCAAGCAACGTTGTTAGAGACATGAATAAGTGATGATTGCACTGTTTTTCCCATTTTTACGTCCGTCCGTGGATCTGCTTTTTTTTTCTGTCTGCCAGCGCATGCGCACTGATGTGGTTTTTTTGAGGAAAAACGTCCAAAACGTACGAAATAGTGTGCATAAATTTTCGTACGATTTCATACGCACTGATAATGAGAATATGTTGAATTATTGGTAAAAATTTTCTGCTCTTTCCCCTCGACTCTGGAGCAGCAAGACTTTGCCTGTCAGTCTCTATGAAAAATCACTGTTGAGGTTTGAGCCTCCATTGATTCAAGTAAGCAGTGAGAAAGTAGAGCCCTGATTGGATAACACGCCAAAATATGTCACTTCCAGTAAGGCTAAACCTCTTAGGGGGTCGAAGGAACAGGGGCGGGTCGTGAAGATGGCTGCTCGATGCTGATTGCCAAACATACTTTTTAACTGACAGTGATCAGATAGGAATTTTTTTGCTTTGACAGTGAGTCGAAAGGGAAAAGTGATCATTCTGTAATTACAGTCATCTTGAACAGAATTCTTTGCATAATTATGGAGTTAATTATATCAGAGTGCT
>NW_015150733.1:31351-54210 GCF_000732505.1 Cyprinodon variegatus
CGGGTCGTGAAGATGGCTGCTCGATGCTGATTGCCAAACATACTTTTTAACTGACAGTGATCAGATAGGAATTTTTTTGCTTTGACAGTGAGTCGAAAGGGAAAAGTGATCATTCTGTAATTACAGTCATCTTGAACAGAATTCTTTGCATAATTATGGAGTTAATTATATCAGAGTGCTTTGTTTTATCTTTTTCAAGATTTGTTAATGCAGTATGTGATGTTTGGATTTGTTCAACACCATTGAGCCTTACTTATTTCTGAGAGCCACAGCCACTACTGGCACTAACCAAGTAGCTGTGTGCTTGAAGTAAGCGCATGGCTAAGATGGGGTACATATAAACAATATGCTATGCCCAAGGACTACTCATATGTGGCCAAAACATAGCTTTAATAATAGCTTAACTTTATTGATCTCACAATGGGGAAATGTAACTCTGCATTCAACCCATCCCCTTGTGGAGTAGTGTGCTGCCATTGTGCAGCACTCAGGGAGTGTTGGATTAAGGGTCTTGCTCAGAGAGCCAGATTGGAGCCTCTGGGGATCGACCCGGGTACTTGCAACCTCAAGCGTACTACTCAAACCACTAGGCCAACGCTCCCCTTAACGTATAACGTGCAGCGGTGCAGGTTTAATTTAAGGGGTAGGTGAGCCTTGAGATATTTGCCTCACCTTGCCATTGAATAAGTGCTAGGCACAGATACGTGCCTACTTCTGTTTTACAAAAAAGTTGAGCACAACAAAGTCAAAGCTTTATTCACAATAGCAGCATTTTGTATGCTGATAGAGCAGAATGATACCCAAATCGCAGAGAGGCTCAGCGCTGGGCTGCACATTTTCTCTGGGTAACCAGTGCGCTAAGAGACATCCTGCTCTACCAAATACCACAGAGGAGAAATAACCTCTGTTCAGCAAAGAGGCTAAGATTAAAAACCCACTGCTGTAAATAAAGTCAAAGGTTATAATCTGTAACAGCGTAGAAGAGAAAGAGAAAAGACACACATGAATAAAAAACAGTAGATTGATCATGTGTAATGATGCAGCATAACAAGTGAAGCACATCTAAAGGGCCACCTCAGATGGGAATTACCTCTTATCACTAACTTATAGAAAAGGATCTTCCAGTCACTGTATTCTGAGACTCATGTCTGATTGACAGGCAGTGAAACTCACTAACAACGACTGAAGCACTGCTTTCTTTACATTTAGGAAAAAAACATCTGTTATTTGTTTCAATTTTTTTAGAATATGACCCAGTCACATGTGGGGAATTGTTTCATTTGTGGGACACCATGACCATTTTAAATCATGTGGCACATTACCAAACACATTGGAACATCTGGTGACCATACCTGGTTGCCAGATGTATTCTTTTCAAAACAATGTGCACCCTATACATATGTTGTGGCAACAAGTAAGAACTGTGTGGGAATGAATTTGTATTTTGTTTGCACTTTGCTGTAATTTATGTATTTTGTGATATATGATCAAGTCTGCATGGAGTTGTTTAAAATACACAAAGAGAGCTTTATTTATTGACCGTGCATTGCCCTCCAATTGAGTAAGCAAAAATATGGCAATGAATGTTTACATGCTCTTGTTTTGCAGGCCTTGGCAAATTACATACCTTATCAACTTAATTACACATCATTCAATGGATCAATTAGCAAAGTAAGTAATTAACTTATTCAGAGGGCATTTGCCCTGCTGTCAGTTAGGATTTTGTCCCTGGAGGTACAGTATGGCTTCCTACATCATAAATCTGTGCACCTATGCAACTAGGCCATGACCCATATGACAGTATGTCTGTATCAAACAAACAGTGAAAGCTGTCAAGCTAAGCGATATTTGCAAAAATAAAGAGACTTTTCATTGGTTGGGTTTCTGTTAGATTGCCACTACTCTAAAAAGAAAGCTGCTGTAAGATTTAACTACTCATACCTTATATGAAATGCAGTGATGATATAAGACTGTAAGGGAAAACAATTTCTTAAAAGGTCAGAATGGAGGCAGTCATTGCTGGAACAGATGAACCAGTCTTTCATACTGTAGAAAAGAAGTGGCTGTTTTTGTTTTATCTAACAAGTCTTAATGAGAGTAGAAGAATTTGTGGCAGATGTGCAGAGAAGAAGATGATAAACAGGCAGCAGGGTAGAAGAATGATGAGAGTTGGAGTGAGTTAGTCCAAACAACAAGGTCTGTTGTGAGCAAATTTTCTCTCTCTTTTGTTCTTTTTAAAACCGTACCTAAATGTGAAAATAAGACTTAAGGATTAAAAAAGGACATTTGAGGTGACGGGTGAATTTGCTCTTAGAAATTGTTTAAAACCCCATGTAATGTATATTAAAAGTCATTTAAATAATTTTTTTATGAGAGTTTATAGCAGTCAGAAAAGCTGACAAAACTTGGTGTTGCTGTTGAATCAATAGTTCATGATACATCTTACCTTTAGATATCTCACAAGGGGATACCTGTATGAGTCTATAATAGTTAAATAAGTGTTTTAAAGCGATGTTTAAATTTAAATTTTGATTTTACCCTTCTATGAGGATTTTACCTGTAGCACTTTGGGATTTTTTCTTAAATGTAAAGTGCATTACAAATAACATTATTATTATTATTATTATTATTATTAGTAATTAATAGTTTAATTTAATCTAGATTTAACTGAGGTACCCAATCTGAAGTTTTCTGTGTGTGAACACCTTATCAATCTAGCTAAAACTATATACAGAGCAGTATCCTTCCACCAAGCTTTGCAGTTGTAAGGTTGGAAACAGCCATGCTCTTTAGCAAGCTTTTCTTGGTTCTGTTTACAGGGATAAATTAAGTGGGTTAATGGTAATGCTTCTTTTCTACTTAATTTTACTTTTAAAATTCTTGAAATATGTTCATGCATTATAAATAAAAAAAGATTTTGATTTACCTTGGAATCAGTCAAAAGGATTGAGTCCCAGATGAAACTGTTCTCTTTAAAAAGCACAAACACAAAAGTGGGTCATACCACAGTCTGTATAGCGAGGGAAAAATTGGTGTTATATATTCAGTTTTCTTTTTTGTACTTTTGGCTGGCAGTCCTGGCTTAATAGTTCTTATTCTAATTTATTATTAGTTAGTATGATCGTAACCGGGTTTATTTTCCAGTTAATTATTTATTAGTTAGCACTTTTACTTTGGGAGAGCAATGGTCTGTTCAACCAGTGTCAAATTATCCCCTCATGTTTGCCCTGTAAGGTCTTTTTTTGCTGAAGCTCCCGAATACCTGAGTTGAAATACATCAGGTTCTGTAGGATTAACTTCTACTTTTCGGAGGAAAAAGTAACACTTTGAGGAAACATTTTAAGCAAAGTACCACATGCAACTAAAAAATAAATTGAATTATATTTAATTGCAATAATTTTAAAGGGTAAGGCATAAGCTAATTCAAAAGAGGGAAGAACCCACATGTTTTCCTTCCAAATCAATTCTCTCATTTAATCTTGTTCCTTTAATCATGGCACACCAACTTCATGCTGGCTGTTCAGACTTTATACAAAAAAAAGAGACCAAGGGATCAAAATAGGGGAAGAACTTAACACAATTTACGTCTGTGTGTCATTTGTTTTGTCAAAGCCATGTTGCTAATACACCCTATTGTTGACACACAGAAACACGTACTAAGATGCATCCCACAGGCTTATTAATACACAGAGCATCACCGGGATTTAAAGAGTATTTATCCTTAATTAGAGCAGACACACACACGGCACGGAAACTGCCTACCCTTAGGTTTTATTCAATGACTCTTAGAAAGCAGAGTGCAACTTTGAAGTTGTGACTGCTGAAACTTTACACTTACCTTGGACTGATTTGCCATTTTCAATTTTTTTTTGATAGACTGATTATTACAGTAGCTCCATTAAACATCAAAACTCAATGCAGGGCTCATATTTACTGGATTAGGTCAATTCTCTTGCTATAGACATATTCTTTACCCCTTGTAGAAATGAATTTGAACTTGGCAACTCAGTGTCAAATGAGACTAGTAATAGAGTCTGAAAGAAATAAAAAAAAAATGATAGCAAGGCAGTCAGCCTCTTCGTGGCTGTATGGGATGTAACAAGAATTCTCATTAAGGTCGGAATTGGGTGCAGTGGATGGAGTAATCCGTGGCAGCTCGCTAATATTTCCCAAAGCATTAAAATGTCAAAGCACGTTTGGTGTGTTTGTGTGAAAGTCTGTCTGGTGTTCTCTAAAGTAGGGCGCCCAATAAGGAGAGTTGATACAAAATCAGTCGGTGTCATTATGACAGAGATGGACACCCACTTGAAGTGGAATCATCTTTAAAGAGTTGCAGGATATAAAGACAACAGACAGCATTTTTCCTTTGAACGAATCCAACAAGGCCAAAATATAAATGTGAAGAAAAGTACAGTACATACTTAACAACAGGTACAAAGAAGGACTAGAAAAGGAGACTGTGACATACAGTAGAAAAAAAAATCCAGAAAAATGACAGGATTGGACTAAAGTGGAACTTTACAACAACAACAAAAAAAGTATTAATCCTCGTGAAATTAAAGCACATAGAAACATTTTTTCTCACGTAACTTTTGACAGGCTTGATGTTCTACTAACATATGCAAAATACCATTTCAGTTATACGACAACATTAATTGCCTTGGCAGAAAAAAAAGGCAAGAGCTAAATGTTTTCAGTTTTAAAGAAAACGAAAGAAAGTGATACAGTAGCATGGAACAGCGCAAAGGGAGAGTATATTCTTGTCCAGTCATTCCTCAAACATGCAGCAAAGCATGCAGACCACTGGGTACGACCGCTCAGAGGAGCCTGAAGAAGTAGCGACAGGGCAATCAGATACAAGAGGTATGTTGTTTAATAAGGCAATAAAAATGCATTGGGTTGAAAAGATTACTGTTTTTCTTTTGTTTTCCCAGTTCAATACAGTGTTATGTTTATTATGATTACAAATAAGTTTGATACCTCTCCTGACAAAAGCAGCTAAAATGCTGCCAGGTGAAGACATGCCAGAAGGTGCTCTAGAGCCTGCTGCTTCTGCGTTTTCTGTGGTGGCTGGGCCGTCCTCTACTGCTGCACCAACAGGTTTGCGTGGATATTGCTTGATACATGTTTATGGTTTGTTGTAATAATGCAAGAAAATTTAAATTTTGATCATACTCTACACAGCTAGTGAGCCTCCACAATATTTATTCTTTAGGTGGCTACTGCAACTCAGCAAATGACACAAGACTTACAGGAAAAATAATTAAATAATAAACTTCACAGAAATGTTGATGTTAAATTGCCAAGCATTTCAGAAACCTTTCTGGATCCCAGTTAGAAAATAGAAAATGTCCAGATAAAATGACATGAATATATATTCTGTTTTAGCCATGATAATGACTTTGAGTTATATACAGATAAAATAACATTTATGTGATGTACCTATTATTGCATGGAAATAAATATGACATCTACCATTAATTCATGTTACTATTTATACTGCTGATTTTTTGGAAGCAGGCTGTAATGTTCAACCTTTTTATAAGACTCTTTCCTGTGAATGCGCACCAAATAACAAAGTCCATAGGAGGCAACCAGCGGAGCCTACAAACAGAGGAGCGTTTTAGAGGACCTGAAAAGCAGAGAACCAACACCAGCTCTCTGTTCTGACTACTGTATCCTTCTCACTCTGCTTTCATCTCCTTCTAAAGAAGCCCCTTCAGATAAATGACTTTCTAAAATTTCAAATTCACAAATGTTAATGAAAACACCCCTGTATGCATAATTTAGAACCATTCTGATCTAGTAGAAGTGTTTTTTTTTACTTAAAAGGGGTGGCCTCTTTTTCCACCAAATCTTCTACCAAAGCTGGAAAGTAGGTCATATACTCTATGCTTCACCAACATCTGTTGCATCTCTGGCTGCATCAAATCCCTATGCAACGGGAATGTCTCCACAGCCACATTGACAGTGGGCAGTTGTCCTCTGAGGTGAGCGCCGAGCAGCTGCTGGTCACCAGAGAACTTGGCCATGGTCCCTTGTCACTGGTTCTGCCATTTCCCCCCCAACATCTATGATCTGAAACCTTCATTGGGCATCCATAACAGTGAGAAGGAGACTATAGTGGTCTCTTGAAGTCCTAAAAATATGGGAGCCAGAAGAAGGCTGTATTTTTAACTATACTAGGCACCACAGCACAGAGGGCTTTCCACCACTTTGCAAACCTTACTCCAATGGGTCTCCACAGTTCAAGGAACAGCTATAAACTCCTCAACTAGGCAGTACCAGAAGGCAAAAAGTTGCTTAAGTAAATGCAACTGAGTAAATGTAATTACAACCCACCTCTGGTTTTTATACAGTAGTGTGATGTAACATTAAAGAATGAATTAAAATCTAAATGGATATATATAAAATAATATGATTGCTATGATTATTAATAAAACATGCTCACTAACCATCGACAGATCGCCATACACTCTTCAGTTAAATTCAAGGGTCTGTATATGGTGTCCTGGTATCAGATGGAGGCACCGATGCAGGTCAATAGCAGGGGTGAGTATTGGCATAGGTGTTAGGCAAATGCTATATATGTTCATCAGAAGATATTGATTGGGGTTTGAGTAGGCCCACGTCTTTCACTGAGACTGTCTCAACTACAAATATGGTGTTGCACCGAACAACAAAGTGGCTCCATAGAGCAAGGTGAGAGTGCAGCGGTTGCCCATTTTCTATCGTTGTTTTAGGTAAAATGTTTTCTTTGTTATTAAATCAATAGGGATGGGAATCGAAAACCGGTTCCTGTTCAGAACCGGTTCCGTATTTTCAGATTCCATGGCATCGTTTGGCAGCTCGCTGAACGATTCTTTTTTCGATTCCCGCAGCACCAGAGCCTAAAGCGCAGGCTCTGGGAAGCACGACTTACGTCACGTTTTTTACGCAAGTTACGCATTTTCGATTCCCGCAGCACCAGAGCCTAGAACGCCGGCTCTGGGGAGCACGACTTACGTCACGTTTTTTACGCAAGTTACGCATTTTCGATTCCCGCAGCACCAGAGCCTACAGCGCCGGCTCTGGGGAGCACGACTTACTTCACGTTTTTTACGCAAGTTACACACACGCCGTTCAGTAAGCAAGTACGACGTGACTAGGCAAAAAAGGAAAGCAAAAAATGCCGCCACACCAAGTAAAGAGATCAAAAGTTTGGCTTCATTTTAAAAACGAAAAATATGGCAAGAAGGCTCTTTGCAATCATTGCAAAGCTACAATTTCAATCACGGGAGGAAATACTTCTGAAACACCTCCGCGCACAACATGGGATAAATTTTATTGAGTGCCGTGTTTTTGATGCCTTCCGGAAGGAGGCTAAAATTTCTACAAGGACGGAAGGCAAGTCTGGTAAATAGCAAGTTTTACATCACTGGCTATGCTTAATGTTGTTCCTGGTATATCATATCCCATTTCTAGAAATAAACTCATTTCCTACCTCTCTTTGGGGTTATAATCAAACTGTTTGTTCTCCTTTTTCCCCCAAATTGGAATCGAAAAAAGAATCGACAAAGAATCGAATCGTTTCATAGAATCGAAAAGGGAATCGGAATCGTGAAAATCTTTTCAATTCCCAACCCTATAAATCAATACTAGGAAACGAAAGATCAATATTATATTGGGCATCTGAAAATAATAATATATCACCAAATAATTTTTTTCCCACACCCCTAGTCAAAAGGTTGTCAGACTGGCCCAAGAAAAATCAAAACAGTGCTAAAAGTGACCCTTGTCTACATAGAGGCCAAGAAACAAATAGAGATTCACCTGTGAATTTTCTGATGAATCCAGAAACAAAGCAGAGGTGCCAGAAGACAATGTGCTCTTGCTTTACTCTGCAGATAAAGCCAAGCTTCTCTACCATTGTAAAGAGACAGCTACGGAAAAGAATAGCAGCTCAAAGTTCTTGATGCACGAGGCATCCAACAAGCCAACAGTATTGACAAAGGCTCCTAATGTCTGTCATCAGTAGTTTATCTCTACCCTCCACTTATTACTCTGGTATCCTCCACTACTCCTGGCTTACTCTACAATCTGCTGTAGTCATTGTCCTAAACCTCTGCATTTCTGTATCTGTCAACCTTTTACTATGAGCCTAGCTGTCTAAAGAATGTTAAAAGCCCCTAATACTGATGTCCCTGCAGATCCAAAGGACACTGGGCTGCATATATCCTGGGTGTGTGCTGGCTAGGTGTGAAAGTGATGGCCATGTGGATGGATGTGTGGCCGTGACTCTAACAGTAAAGGCAAATGAGGTATCATCTCTGCGTTTACTGCACTTATAAATCTTTCACTTTATCTAAAAGGGAAAAATTAAGAAGAAAAACTTGCACTCTTAATTAATTTATTAAATTGAGGCTGGAAAGCATAATGACTTGAGTTGCATATAGTCACAGACTTGACCACACAAGCATTTATTTAATGGCAGCCAAAAGGTTAAATCTGCAATGAAAATATTAACTGAGTGTCCATCACATGCCTCGCAGCATGCTGACACAGAGCCATATTGCCAGGCGAATGACAGGTGTTCAGTACGAAAGATCAAGTAGCTTTAATGAAATCTAAATTTAATTTATAGAGAGCATGTTGCGTAATGACAGACTGCCGCAGTTGCACTCTACTGACTACAGAATGATTTATACTGGGACTGGCTTAAAGAAACAGCATTGGTGCAGATGTTTTTGGTGTCTCTTTTCTTTCATTCATCAGTAAGAAGTGGGAATGTCCAAAGAAATAACAGCTTAATGAGTACTTATATTTTAACATTAAAAAATTCTGAAATGAGAAACTGGAGTTGTGTGCCAATCCTCCTCCTATTTGTTTTTTTTTTGTCACTTTAAAATGTTTTAGACCAATCACATTTTAGTTTTAGACAAAAAAATAAGATAAACATAAAATTCAGTTTCCAAATAAATGTGTTTAGAAACAAACACATATTTTTACAATTTGATTCTGCAATGTAATTGGAGACCAGAATGCTACCAACACTTTTAAAGGTATTGTGTTTTTCTGAATGGTTAGGTTTGTTTATGCTTGATGTAATAGGATGCACCAAAAACATCTTATTTTGTCCCCTCTGTCATATGAATTTTTCCACCAAAGTCAAGGAAATCATGTATTTACTCTTTCTCTTGCTCTGTCGTGTTTTGTGCTTTGAGACTCCTCAAAGGGTGGCCTTTTTGCTTGGTCCCTTCCAGGAATTATATTTTCTGATTGGACCCCACATTGAGAGGTTCATTTCTGTGCTATTGTTGCCACATTTGTGGCTTTTAAGATGCTTCACTGGAACTCAAAAGCCTTAGAAATGAATTTATAACGTTTTTCAAAGTCATACATTTTTTTTTTCTAGTGTGTTCTTCAATCTTTTTATATTGAAGCACACTAAGTTACTTTTTGAGATCGTATAGTCAACCTCATGTTGTCAAAGGTCATGATTGGCTGTCAATGGGGTTTCTCAACTGAAAGGGAATAGCAATAATCAGGTCTGGGTGTGGTTATGGAAATTGAATTTAGATTTTCTGAAAAATCTAAGATGTTGATAATAGTGGATTCATGATTTAACAAAGTTTATCCACAAATAAGCCCAAGTGGCTTCCATTAAGGCACCTTTTTTCCCTTTTTTTAAGTATTTACTGAATACAAACTTATTGCAAACATGCAACATAGAGAACATGTAGGACATTTGAAGTCTTATATCAAGCTTTTATCCTAGTTCCACCACACTGTCAATCATAAGTATAGATATTGAAAGGCAAATGAGCGGCGCAACAAGCAACACAGATATTAATAACCTTGAAAAAATTTGCAAAAAAGTAAGGAAATTGTTTATCAACTTGTCCAAAATATTTAGGTAAATGTTAAAATATGTGCATTTAAATTTCCCATCAAGAATTATAAGGAAGCCATGTTGGAAATCTTAAAGCCTTATAACAATTACATACCCCAAAATAAATAACAAGGTCCGACAGTGTCTGTGAAAATGGTTAACATACACGTTAACATACCAGGTTTGAGATGATATTAAAATATGAAAATAAGACAATATAGGGGCAGAAACTAAGCAAGTCAAAAAGGAGGTTAGAAAAAAATACAATAGTCTAGTTGCCCTGAGTGTACATACTTAACATAGTGTTTTTATTGTGTGGTACCAAGAGAATGTAAAGCAGAGCAGTGGCATTTAAACAGCTGAGCGTCTCCCATAAATACATTCAACACAAAAAAGACTTACAACACACTCACAGTAACAAAATGGAGCTATGGGAATGGCCTTTCAGTACTTGCATTGTTTTAAACACAGCAACTATGGAAGCCTTTTATTCCAACAACATTGGTTGGCTAAATTTCCCTAAACTCTGTGGCAGAATCTTTTTCCACAATCAGTTGGGACACAATCATGAGGGGAACTAAAAATGTTGGTGTGCAAACTTATTCGCCCCCCCTTTGAGTTAATGCTTTGTAACACCACTGTAGTCGTGTTACAATTTCCCAAGTCTCTTGAGGTATATCCCCATCAGTTTTACAGGTCAAAAGAAACAATAAAACAGTTCTAGCTTAGTGAGGTTGGATGGCGAGGGATTGTGAACAGCAGTTTCCAGTTCTTTCCACAGATTTTTGATTAGATCCAGGTCTGGACTTTCACTTTGCCATTGTAACACTTGGATATGTTTATTTGTGAACCATTCCATTGTAGATTTTGCTTTATGTTTTGGATCATTGTCTTGTTAGAAGGTAAACCTCTGTCCCACTTTCAGGTCTTTTGCAGACTCCAACAGATTTTCTTCCAGAATGATCCTGTATTCAGCTCCATCCATCTTCCCATCAATTTTAACCATTTTCCCTGTACCTGCTTAAGAAAAGCAGGCCCAAACCATGATTCTGCCACCACCATTTTTGACAGTGGAGATAGTGTGTTCATGGTGATAAGCTGTGATGCTTTTACACCAAACATAATATTTTGCAATGTTGCCAAAAAGTTAGATATTGGTTTCATCTTAATAGCGCACCTTGTCCTACATGTTTGCTGTGTCTCCCTGGTGGCTTATGGCAAACCATAATCAAGAAATTTTTTTATAGACATCTTTAATAAATGGCTTTCTTCCATAAAGGCCAGTTTCCCACCTCAGCTGCAGATCTCTGCAGTTCATCCAGAGTGATCATGGGACTCTTGGCTGCATCTCTGATCAGTATTCTCCCTGTTTGAGCTGAAAGTTTAGAAGGACAGTTGGGTGTTCTTAGATTTGCAGTCGTCTGATTCTCCTTCCAGGTCTGCAGTGGGTAGCAATGCTGCCTTGCCCCAAGAAGGTTCCCGGTTCGATTCCTGGCCCAGGGTCTTTCTGCATGGAGTTTGCATGTTTTCCCTGAGCATGCATGGATTCTCTCCGACTACTCCTGCTTTCACCCACAATCCAAAAATAGACAATGTGTGAGTGAATGGTTGTTTGTCCTGTTTGTCTCTGTGTTGCCCTGTGATAGACTGTTGACCTGTCCAGGGTGTAGCTGTGTATCTGTGAGATAGGCACCAGCACCCCTTGCAACCCCAACAGGGATAAAGCGTTACAGAAATTGGATGGATGATACACCTTCCATTTCAATATTATCATTCCTTGGGACGCTTAAAGCTTAGGAAACTAACTTGACTTCTCCATAACAGCATCTCAGACCTGCCTGGTGTGTTCCTTGTTCTTAATGATGCCCCTTAAACAGACCTCTGAGACTATCACGAAGCAGATGCATTTATACGGAGAGTTTATTACATACAGGTGTATTTTTTTTCCTCATCAGTCATTGGATCATTCAGACATCCTAACTGAACTTCTGGAGAGAGTTTTTTTGGACTGAAAGTGAAGTGGAATTTCATTTTGCCTCCAGTCCCCAGTTTTTCCATTGTTAAAAATGTAAAAAAATCCAATACATTTTCTTTGACTTCATGATTGTGTCCCACTTGTTGTTGATTTTTTCACGAAAAAAATTACCATTTTATATCTTTTTGTCTGGAGCCTGAAATGCATCAAAAAGTCAAAAAGCTCAAGAGGACTGAATACTTTCCATAGACACTGTAATCGAAATCCCTTTACATCTTGCAAGGCACTATATATTTCAATGAAATAAAGTGAGGACACTAGCTAAGTTTACATGGACACAAATAATCAGAATGAAGGCCTGATCAGGTCAAGAATGTGCCATGTAATTTTGTCAGATTGAAGATTAAAATCCAATTTGATCCGATTGAAAAGAAATTTAATACCACTTGAGATAGGTGTTTTTTCCGGTCGCCATTCTGATTGGTGTCCATGTACACAGCCATTCGGATCTTTGGAGTAAAATCGTCTTTACTAAGCATGTGTGGAACATCATCATGAAATGAAGCCTTTAACAACTGGCTCTTGGTCCTCCTTGGTGGAGGAGCTGGCTTTAAATTGGCGGATAGTGAAGGAGCTTTAGCATAAGGCACTGCTGAGCCCTTTACTAAAATAACCACCAAAAAAAAAAGTATGATGCTAAAAAAGTCAATAGCGTAAGAAAAAAGACACGACTGAAGAACTGAAGAAAAAGTAATGTGGGGGCAGGAACAAAGAGTAGCTAAAGTTGAGAATGAGCCGACAAGACAGGTGTGTTTTCAAAATAAGCAGCTTCTTCTTCTACTACCAAACCTTTTGGGAAAAAACAAACAAAAAACTAGACAGTTCTGCGCATGTTGCAAGGATTTATTCTGATCAAAAACTTGATACTTTTATATACACGTCCTGATCAGATCATTTTTTTCCGTTTTCATGTAAACAGAGATTTTGAACTTCCATCAATCAAGATTTAGATCGATGGGAGAATATTTACGCATGTAAACATAGCAAATTTGGGGTTTGGCATAAGCAAAGTAAAAAAAAAATCTGGGAAATAGGAAATCGAGTTAATGGAAAAAGGAAATTGAACAGTGGTTAAATTGAAAGATAGATTAATGAAAAATGGGTAAATAGATAAAGAGATTAACGAAAAAAGGGGTAAATGAAAAATAGATAAAAGAAAATGGGTAACGGTAGGCTATGGACAAGAGATTCTCCCACTATTTGAACTATTTGAAGTTGATAATACAAATTTTTGATTTGTGAGGCTGACAAACCTCTATCACAGAATGCTGATACTTAATTTGATTTACTGTACATTTATTGAATTTCCCCTACACCTATAGATTTTATATCCATTGTATGTGATCAATCATTTGATCAGATAACATTACAAAATTTTCTCTATGAAAATCATGGTTGCAAATAGTCAACATAAGTTAATATTGATTTTAAAAATAGGTATAGATATTCATGCTATATGTACATATGTACAGCTTGCTAAATAAAAGCCAAAGAGGTGGTAGGGGGAAACTTTTAAAGCAGCTGGAGTGGACGAGAAATATACCTCTAATCTAGAAACCAGCAGATATGATGTCCTTGCCCTGCACATTCCTAAACAAACAGCTGCTGTGTCAAGCTGTATCTAAATACAATCTGGATGCACTAACCAACAGCACAATTTGAATTTCTCTCGCTCCCTCTCTGTTTTGGCACTTTGCCATGGCTCGTCAGCACTTTAGCAAAAGGGATTTTCACGCACAAACACAATAAAGCCCCCAACAGGCGTCTCAGGTGGGCAGGCAAGCTGTAATCCTCTTTCCATCTAAGCACCTTTTTACCGTAGGCAAAGGGGAGAGGAAGAGCTAAGAGCCAGAATTTGTCATTTGTCTTTTGCTGTGGGAGTATTTGCATAAGATATACCCATGGTGTGAAGATTTATTAAATTGGCAATCTTCTCTTTCTAGCAATCATGCTGTGGGGACAAAATGAACGAAGTGGTGAGGTGTGTTCAAGAAGCAAATTAAGATTTCGAGCCTTTTTGATGAATGTGCAAGAGTGTTCACACTTGTGGTGCACAAAATGTGTTGGGGGGGAAATCATGCTGTGGAGGTTTTAGGGTGAGGCAGTGAGGCCGAGACAGAAACAGACTCTGTTTTGTCAAGAACACAGGCCTCATTTAGGTTACAGCAGGATTAGGCATGCTGAGTCGCACAGGCACAAGAATTAAAGTGCAAATGAGGACTACGTTTGCACCCAGAGAGCGCAACAAGAAGAGGATAAAATGGTATAGTTGAGGATGGTAGAAATTTATGCTGGGGGATATTATTTATGTTGTTTTTGTTTTTAACTGCTGCTGTTTTAGGATTTAACAGCTGAACCCAGATTAAATATATTACACAAAAACAGCATATTATTTTTCCCGAAAAAGCTTTGTTCTTTAGTATAGCAAGTGAGTAATTTATGTGGATGATACATTTTAAAAAAAGGGCACAAAGAATCATTGGACATATATGGCCACCAGGTTCTTGGTCAGGCCAATTTTTACTTAGTTTCTCAGCACTGCAAATTGGTACAGATATTTCATACCTTTGAGAAGCCAGTTTATTTAAGGGATGAATACCAGAGCGGTATTAAGAAAAAAACTTGCCAAGTCCTCTCTCCAAATGTGTAACTCTGTGCTTACAATGATTGTGTTGCAGCTGCTGTACAGTTGCAGTGTGGGTGTGATGCGTTCAGTCACTTACACTGAACCCTTCAACTGCCAGCAACTTCAAACAAGAACCACAGGAAAGCATATCCTAATCTCCTGACCTTATTTATGCAAGAAAACAGACTTGAGTATAACAAGTCTGTACAGAAGTGCTTTGACAGGGCAACACAGTGGGATGGAGCCACTGGAGGCACGCTGAACTCACTGCAGCATTGACAAAGAGGTCCTCACACTAAGAAAGAGGCTAAACCAGATTAAAACTGACCTCAGCAGTAAAGACCACAAACTTCATTTAAGACCTTTAGATTCCTGACTTTTTATGTATTGTGTGATAAAATGAGGAAGAAATATGTTCTACTTGTGCTGCACACAGATACAGGCTTTCAGGAGGGAGGGTACTCATCAGGCTTTTGCAACTGCATGGAGAGATCTACCTGCTCTCCCTGGCAGGTGTATTTTAGAGTATACTTTGTATATTGTGCAGAACAAAAAAAAAAACAAAAAACAAAAAAACACTATGATGAAGAAACTAAGCTTATTTGAGAACAATTTCAATACTCAATAATCTTTCATCTATCCAAAATTTGACAAGGTCCATTTCTGACGATTTCTTGATTATTGTGGATGATGTCAGAGAAGATATCCTCTTTCACCTGACTTGTTGTGGCAGTAGATGGTTGGAATATGTTTGACAAGAACAAGAAATCTCACTGTCCTTTTGTCACTGACGTATCTAACGTTTAGGGCAACTGTCCTGTGATGGAACACTCCTGTCTATATTTGAAAAAACAAACATTGGAGTTGTGGATAGAAAGACCAAGTTAATATCCCACTTTTTCTTCAAAAGCTGTGCTAATTTTGTTGCCTTTTACAATAATGCAGCTGGGGAAAGGCTTATCAACCCCCCCTCACCACGATGAAATATACAACAAGAAGTAGGCTAAATGTAGAATGTTATCTCAGACTGAAGCTGTCCTCTTCTCATCAAGACACTCTGAAACTCAACTACATACAGATTCTGGTAAATTAAAATATTCACATCTCCAATGCAACTAATATGTCTGTTAAATTGAGCTGCTTCCATTATTCTTTCACTTTTACAGACTACTAAAACTGTTTTTCTTATTGAAGGTCATCATATATATATATATTCATATCATTACAATAACAATCCTTCTAGTAACTGACAACAGTGGCGTTGGATGTAGGAGTTTGCCATGAAATCGAAGGGTTGACAGTTCAAGCCCCGACTCCGACTTTCAGTGTCGTTGTGTCCGTGGGCAAGACACTTCACCTGCATTGTCTACTAATGGTGGTCAGAGGGCCCGGTGGCGCCAGTGTACGGCAGCCCCGCTTCTGTCAGTGAGCCCCAGGGCAGCTGTGGCTACAATGTAGCTTGCCACCATCAGTGTGTGAGTGTGTGTGTGAATGGGTGAATGAATGTAGTGTAAAGTGCTTTGGTCAAGTCTCCTAACTTGAATAAAGGCGCTATATAAGTACATGCCATTTTACCATGTGCAGATCAGATGATTTGTGTATTCCATTTGTAAATGGGTTTGTTTTAATGCACAAAATAGATATCTAATCTTATCGCACTGTACTGCAATGTATGGTATGTTATTTATATAGTTTAAGCAAAATGTGTGTAGCTGTGGAAGTAAAAAGCAGTCAAACTACATTCGATAAGCATTTGTGTTTTTGTCCCAATACTGCATCAAAGCAAGTAGAAAAATAGGCATTTATTGCAGTATTTTTTTGTCCGACAACACGGTGGTACTTGAAGACCCCACATAGGTGTTAGATGATGGAAAAAGGGAAGAACCACTGTACTAGACAGTTATAAAGTATCATGTCGCCACATGATATCATGACCAATACATCATAACTTATCTTTTTTTTATTGCTCTATTTCACATAAATTTGAGCAAAGCATAAAACAGTATAACAACTTCAAATACTTTGCCCTCTTTGTAACGTAAGCAGTAGTGCTAGTTTCATCTTTTAACACTACTATTTCTACAAACTAAAAACATCAGGAGAAGGATGGTTGTGACCTCCCGCTATTTTACACCATCCAACTTCTGTTTGAATCCTCACTAGATAAGACATTATTGAATTGGGGCTCGACATTGAGAAGGGTATATGGTACTAAAGCAATTATAAGTTTTCTCAGCTTGCATCTGCCCTCCGGCTAGAAACACAGGAGCAAATTAATCATTTCAAACTGGCTAAAGCTAAAGGGTAACCATAATTCTGCACATCATTGTCTGCATGCAAGCACTCAAATGCACATGCAGGTAGCCACTTCTTTCCTTTGTGTCACCTCTTGTCCTCTGAGTGGACATAATGAAATTTAATGAATAAATCCATAACTGAAAAATGAGACACCCTTCACAGACAGAAAAGGGCAATTGTCTGAATATGTTCATATGTTTCAGTGAGTTGAGGACACCGCCTTGGGAGAGAAATCTGGTCTAAGGACCAGAAAACAACACCACCGGAGCAAGTGGAAAGAGCAAGGATGAGGCCAGTTGCACAGCTAACTACCAATTAAAAGGTGTAGTGTGGAACATTTGTTTCCATATCTTGCACCCACAAAATCCAAACAAATTTTTAAATGTGGGAATTTTTGGGTTTAGTTAAAATACTTCACCGATTCAATCTCACTGATCTAGAATTTAATAAACAAAAACAACAAGGGTAATACATAAATCCATTTTCTTCTAGACACATTCTGAAAAAAAAACTAAATATTAAAAAATGTTCACCTCTTATTCACACAATCCTTTTGGAATCTTAGTAAACCTTTTATTAACGAAAAGCACTATGTACTACTATTCTTAAACGTTTTCTTAGTGCATATCAGTGCCAGTAAGCGACTCTTCAGAGGATCAAACAACAACAAAGCCAGGCTACGTTCACACTGCAAATCCGATTTTTTTGGTCCATATGCAACCTTTATCTAATCTTTTCATGGCTGTCTGAACAATGCAGATCCAATTTTTTCCAATGCAACCCAGGCCACTTGGCTATGTGGTCCTGAATCCGATACGAATCTGATATTTTCAAATGCGACCTTTGTCTGAACGGCCAGGTCGCATTCATCCGGCTCTTAACGCCATTAATACCCGACAGAGGTCACTATTTTGGGTCTTGCTATGAAGAAGCAGGAAGAAAAACAACAACCATGGCGGACAATGATGCGGAGAGCAGTATTTGTGTTTAACTATCTTGAAAAGATTGTGTGTTTATGGTTGGGAAAGATCGCTCGATGCGCTCTGGCACTACCATCCATGTTTACTTCCGTAAAAACAGAGCACGCTGGCCTGTGATGTCATTGCATCCTCTACTAAACATGCGGGAAACTTGCGTTGTTTGACAAGTTGCATATATTTGGAATGTGAACAACAACACAAAAAAATCGGATACCACAAAAAAAAAAAAAAATTGAGCATCAAGGCCTGCAGCGTGAGCGTAGCAAGAGTGTCTTCACTAAGAGTCTTCTCCAGAACCGGTGCAAGACAGACTGTTAAAGAAGATCCTTTCTGCCTTCAGCTATTGACAACTATATAAATTTGTTGAAAATATGCCAATAAGTTACTGCAATATTATTATTATAATTTTTTTAGCTTTTGCTGCACTAGTGGCTCGTTTTTTCGACAGTAGGCTGACAGGAAAGGGGGTACGAGTGAGTGGGGGAGACATGTGGCAAAGTACTACAGCTCGGATCTGAACCTGGGTCGGCCAAGTCGAGGACTAAGGCCTCCATACATGGGTCGTTAATCATCATTTAACCATCAACAATAAAAAATGTATATATTTTTTTTGTTTGTTTTGTAGAAGCTGGGTCAAAACTACAAATGTGTTGGGCAAAGCAGTAGATATACTCAGGTTGTCCTTTGATACTTTCTTAATTTATGACCAAGTTGTAGCTCCAAAATTGGAATTTCAACGTTTTCAGGAAATAAATGCCTTCTTGTCAGAACATGAATTAAACAAAAAATAGGTTTTTTTTATACAGGTACCTATCATTTTGTCAGAAAGTCAATATGAATGATAAATTGTTTAAAAAGATGCTTCAAAAATGTACAAAACATGCTATACGTCTTCTAAAAAAACAGCTGTTGCTAAGAATAATTTTTTTTCTCTGTGTTGTTTTGAAATAAATTTCTCTCCATTTCATCTTTTTGCAAAGTGGGGATGTGGAAAATAACACACAGCCCAGTGGGTCCTGGGCTGCTATGTTGTTGTTTTGGCTCATGAGGCCATTCACAGCATCCAAAACAGTGAGTAAAAGCACACCTTTAAGGCTTTTCAGCAATCAGTATAGTCTGCAGTACCCAAACCATGAAAAGCAGATTCACTTAAACAATGGATTTAGTGTTTAGACAAATCTTGTTAGAAAATATTTCCCACTAATAAGGTTACTTCATCACCCTAGTATATTTTTGATCATATTTCATGTTGGGCCATAAAGAAATTAAATCAATTTTGGGCCAATGAACATGCTGATATTAACCGTGATCATTGGTGTAGGGAGATGAAGGTGTGCTTTGTGTTTGACTCTCCAATTTCTCCAAATCCCCCACGTTCTCTGACTCCCTCACTAGACTTTCCTGCAACGACATGTGATCCTGCCCTCCACGGGACTCTGAGGATGAAGCACCAGGTTCATGCTTTTCTCAATCTCTTTTGGGACTGATCTTGGGCCTGCCACATGGAAGAGGAACCGTAATGGAAGAAAACAGACCAAGGAACCAGAAACTTCAAACTGATCAAACGCTAAAAGGCTTATTATGCTTAACACATGTACAACGAGCCACTCGTCAGAGAGTCAAAAAAAGGGTGTGTGTGGCCTTTCCAATATTATGAACAGCTTAAGAGGGGCATGTTCAGCACCAACACTAAGTAGACATTGTCACATGGCATGAAGTAGTAGAAAACACTGCCATTTTTCCAAGTGTCCATTCAAGACATTCAAGAGAAACAGTCACTTCTTTTGAGGAGTTTTTCCACTATCTGATGCTAGTGATGGTTTTTATGGGCTACAGTAAATAAGCAGATGTCTATAGATGTTTACCATTTTTACAAACTTTAGCTGGTTGGAACATTACATACGTTTATAAACCATTTAACTAAAGATGATTGACTTCTGATGAAGCAAATCATGTTGATTACATGGTTTGGAGGATGATTTATATTATTGTGGCTAAACTACTTCCTTGGGTTTAGTTTTGTCTAAGCTCTTCAATCTGTTGCCTTGTGTGAAAAGCTTGTATTGACTGAAACTGCACACTTTAGCTGCAACGTTGGTCAGGCAAATCATGCTGGAGGGGCATTTAGGTGTGCAAAAGATGCTACGCTTTGCAGTTGCTGAGACCTTTGCATTATACGGCTACTATATGTTTGTTCATGCACATGCACATTTCAGTTTGACTGAAGCACCCTCAGGTAGCCTATTTGTTCTCTCAGCCACCAGAACCCCTACAGAAAATGATACAGTATGCTCTACTTTGAGCTACAAGTACAGGGACAAGGGCAAATACATTCTGAAAGCATGTGTGTATGGGCGACCAAACAGACACCCAATACTTTATATATGTGCAGCAGCGTAAATTGCAAAAAGACTGTGGGGAATGGAACAAAAGTCCAGGAGGCTGACAGCCATCCACTTCACTGCTCTGAAGCTCTGTAATCACAAGATGCACAAATGCATTAGCACCAGAAAAATGGCCTGTATGGAAAATTAAAGCTATTTTTAATTGTATGGGGTACCAAACTTAAAATTTAGAGTCTAACAGTCATTTTCCTAGTAAATTACTTTTTCAGAAAAATAAGGACTGTTGTTTACAAGGTAGCTCAACAAACAAACTTTCCTGGATGACAATGACTGGCCTTTTGCAGATCGACAGGGTTTGAGAAAATGTATTTTTCTTGCTCATATGACTTTGAATATACAGCCAGAGCAGCGATGGAATGGTTCAGACCCAATCATTTACATATTTTAGATGGTTTCAGTCTAGCCCTTGAAAATAGGTTGCAAAAGTTGGAAAACAAATCTCCGTTCATGCTTTCCCTTCCTCTATAGGGATATCTGACCACTTTTGATAGTCTGTAACCTAGAGTCTAATTAACTGAACATGCAATAAAGTTGCATTCCTCCAAGATAGGATTTACACATTTACTTAAAAAGGAAAGATACAGTCTTGTAACTGGGTTCCACAAAAGGGGTAATATCATAAAGTTTTGATCCATCTTTTGTGTTTTAATTTGCATCCAAAGCTGCATTAACATTGAAGCTTGAACTCTCCTGATATAAGAAACAGAGATTTACGCCAGTGTATTTTTTGGCTGGGCCTAATCCATTGGCTTTTCTCAGAATAGGAGCTTGTCAGATAGACCGACAGCCACAGACTTTTCTCAACAAGCTTCCCTTGTCAGTTTCCAGCGACACAATCAGGCATTTGCACACACTCACATTCTTTCCACAGCAAGGGGTCACATACCCAATCAGGTACACAGAAATACATACACCCACATGGCAATGTAGTGATGTGCTCAGCGTCTGATGACAGTATCGGGCGCTCGTGTGATTTAGGTGACTGATGGTGGAGACAGGATGGGGGTTGTCATCAGCCATGAGTGACAGGAGGCTGAGGTGAAAAAGGTGGGGGTAGTGACAGCTAAGTTCAGGGCATGAAGTCTATCCCTCTGACTGTCTTTGTGTTTGCTTCACCTTCTTCCTCTCATTCTCCTCTTCTCCTTAGTGTCTTTATTTTGCCTGCCAGGCTTTCTCAACCTTTCTGTCGTCTTTGTCCTGTCTGTCCGTCTCCGTCTCAAACAGTATCATTTTATTTTCATCCCCTACCCTGGATGATGAGTAGACTGATTATGTCTTTTCTTCCTCAGTTCAGACAACATATCAAACAAAAAACAACAGGATGTTCTGTAAACATAGGGTTAAGAGAACATGCAACCAATTTCCTTTCACAATAGGGGAGATGGGTTCTAGTGTGTGTATGTGTGCTTGGGTGTAAGTCACTTTGACAGGTACTGCAAATGATGCAATATTGCTAGTATTGACTGGTATGGCAGGCCTGAGGCCCCTTTTTTTTGCTTGGAGGAAATTTTGATAAATTTCAATTCTATTTGTAGCTGGTGCTCCAGAGGAAAACACTGAACTCTAATCTGTTCTGAAACATCCAACATTTAAATGTGTTTTTTTGTTGTTGTTTTTTTTTTTGCTATTATTCCCAGCTGGTGTAAATATTATGCTCTGTGTTTTGAAAGGAAAAAAAACAACTTAACTAGCTTAAACCTAAATTCCTTTTTTTTGCTTTATAAGCAGGATAGTTTGTTAATTAAACCCATTCTTGCAACATGCTTCTCTAAGATTAATCCATGAGCATATATATTTGTTTTTTATATTTATTTATTTTTTCTTATTTTTTTTTTACCATGCTTAAAAGTGCTTTTATATTTGCTTATAGAAACTGCAAAATACATGCTTTTGGAACTTTCACACTGTGTGACAAGAACAAACCAATACAAAACCACTCATGTGATAACTGTGTCTTTGTCTTGGATTAGCCTTAAAAATGAAAAAAAAAAAAAAATAAAGATCAGGAATGTAGATTTAGACACATAATTTATAGACTGATAAATTCTCATTAATACACAAAACTTTTCACAGTAACCAGATTTTTACATTTAAATAGTTATATTTTAGTTGTCTTAACCTTTTAACATATATATCCTAAAATGTATTCAACTGACTTCTACAATGTAAACAAAGGGGTTCAAAGAACAATGCAATTGGTAAAAGTAAGGGTGTTTTTTGTATTATTATCATCGCCATTTGCTGTAACAACCTCAGCAACCTGGAGCCAATATTCAGACAGACATTTCAAGCTTTATTTTGAAGAAAAACTATCCAAAGCAGAAAACAGGTCAGAATCAGGAAAACAGACAAAATTTAACTTGATGGCAAGAGTTTCTCTCACGGCTTGGAATATTCTGGCAATGGTAGCTGGAAAACAAGCTGCATATATAGGAGCTGAAACAGGTGGATCAAATAAGTGGTAATGAGAATCTGGGCTGAGTTAAACAGGTGAATGGAATGAGCAATCAATCAATGGCATTTGACCAATTAGATGAATCCTTGAATTATATATTATCTACTGTACTGTAAACTAATTTGAAACAAAAATTTGACAAGTTATGAAAAAAGGTAAAAAGCTAATTGAAAAGTTAAAAAGTAAAGT
>NW_015150733.1:55343-134828 GCF_000732505.1 Cyprinodon variegatus
TACATGTTCTCCTCCCACAAGACGCACTTTTGCGTGTAAACGCCCCATATTGCATATTCATTGCAGAAAAAGTACTAATAAGAGATAAGATAAGAGGCGCTATTTAGCACATTTTAAAGACCAAATCCTTTTAGCACACTGTTGATAGATCAGTTTGTACATTTTTTAGCGTGCGCAGTGAAATAGCTCACGTTTTTATACACGCAAACCTTTGATAGATCCGGCCCTTATTTTCTATTGCATTATTTTATTTTATTGACCGTCAGAGAAGGCTCTGGTTCAAGTATTGACACTCAACTGCAAGTAAGGTCATTATTTGTTTTAATCATCATCTCCATTAGTTGTATAAACCAAAAAGTGATCCAGTAAGTATAGTTTTAACTGCAGCATCTAAAAACAGCCTTGTCATATGTGTTTCTTACTTTTAAACATTACAGCTGGGTGACGATCAACCTATTTTACTTTCAGATAATATATTGTTTTAGTTCGTTTCTACACCATTCACTTTTTTAGGCACTTTTTGCAAGTACCGGGCTGGCTCCCTTTTTTTTATTCGATATGGATTGGATGACAGCACCCAGTTAATGCAGTTTTACCGACTACCCATTGAAATTTATTTCAGCCCAAATAATTTATATATCCATCAACTGGCAGTCCTGAACGATGAATACAGACATTAGTGACTCCTGATTTCCTTTTATTTTATCATGATCATAACGTTTGAACTCTAATCAAGAGTTAGAATTTTAAACAGTAGAACAGAAGCAGTAATACTTAATTTTTTTATCATCTAATTTAGAAGAGCCTGTGTGAAATGTACTCTTCGTGTCTGTTCTGAAATGCTGTTCAATTCCTGCGGCCCATCTGCTTAAAGTTTCATCATCTTATTTTTTCAGAGATGGTATACCTTGGTTGCAGGCCAGCTAACAGCTTGAGACCTCTGACTCAGACAAGATAATCCTAGATCGGGCTTCCAATGCATGGTATTCTGCAACCAATGGGAAATATTTTATTTCTTTTAAAAACAGTTTTAGTACTACATGCTGTCTCCACTTTCTCATTCCCTCACCTCTATTTCTTTGTTGTCAATTGTATATTTCCACTGGACCTCTATTCTCTCTGTAGCCTTTTACTCTGATGGCATAAACAAACTAGTTTTCTTTATAGAGGATTGTGGTGTTCTTTATACCAGCTAATGGATGTTGAAATTAGAGCTGGCTGGTTAGGTACAGTTATGAGGCTGTTAAATTTTAGTACATGCTCTATTTCTTACTTCCTCTATACATGAATTGAAAGTATTGCCTAGTGGTTCCCACTTCCACCAAACTTGCTCTAAACTCATCCTACCTGTTTTAAATGTTTTTTTGTAGTTTTCTAATTAGGCTATTTTCTCTGCTCCACATTTAAGCAGACGGTATATTTAAAACTTTTCAGGAGCGGTCTGAAATCTAATTCATAGGATGCGTCATATGTTTTTTGTGACCATTTTCACAAGAAAATGTGAAAGAAATATACAGATCACTTATTTAGCCAACATTTGTAAACAAAAAAGCTGAAAATAAAATCATCTTTAATAATAAATAACAGCAACATCATTTTCCAATGCTGCCCCACCAAAGCAGTTATATAGCTCGGAACCATCTAATTTTAGCTGCTTTTAGAATGCAACAAAATATACATGAAAAAATGTAAAAGTGAACGGGGTGAGAATTTTTAAATTTTTCCATCAAACGGAAGTTTTTGTGCAAGGTGGTTATGTAAAAGCTCTCATGTGGTGCAAAGTTAGATGTGTAAGCATGCTAGACTTAATTAGCATTAAAAAAAGTTGTAGATTAATATGCATTAACAAGTATGTTTGAGGTTAGATGTATGTCAGTCAGGGTTTAAAAAAAAACCCCTACGTGGCAAAACATTATGGGTGCAAGTTTTGCCATAACCAAATAATCTAATCAGCTTATTTATTATGTAGATGGTAGGTTTATGATGGATTGAAAAGAGATATATGTCCTTGAAATTCAAACTTATTTGAATGTTACCCTATAAGGAATAAGAAGAGATTGGTTAACAATTGTGGGAAATGACACAGAAATGAATTGAAGTGGTTGAAATCTTTATAATAGACGAGTGACAAAAAAAGCATTATGAAATTCCATTTTAAAACACTAATTATCCCATTTTGGAGTTTAAAAAGCAAAAGGCAGCAACTTTGATGGACAAAAACAACCACAACAAAATCAAACCTAATCTGAAATTAACAAGCTTTTGCAAAATTGAAATACAAAAAGTCACTGAATGCAAAATGATACGAGTTTACCGATGTTGTGGACCAGGCCACACTTTATCTAACACTGTGCGCCATAACTACTTGTGAAAATAAATAACTAGCAAATTCCGACAGCACTCTGACAAGCAAACAAACATTCATTAAGGATCCATGCAATGATTTTGCAGGGCTCCCTTATCTCCACATAAACAGTCCAAATTAACTAGCAAAGGTGAAACCATATCACCATGCTTGATTTCCACCATCATACCATACACACAGACAATTATCTCAACTATTGACTTTGTCCCACTTACCTCAGAAGCAGAGAAAAGCTGTGATAATAAACAATATTAGTTAAAAAATGTCTTCCCTGTCAAGCTTCATGCCATTAAACACCTGAAGTCACCTGTTGTTTTCTCGCTGATCCATTTTTTATTCTTATCCCTTACAAACACCTCTCCCCTCAACTGTGAGTTCTTTCCTCACCTGAGTAAAAGAATTAAATACACAATTGCTCAGTGGGTAGTACTGCTGCCTTACAGCAAGAAAGTTCTGGGTTTGATTCCTGGCCCAGGATCTTTCTGCATGGATTTTGCATGTTTTCCCTGTGCATGCATGGGTTCTCTCCAGGTACTCCGGCTTCCTCCCACAGTCCAAAAACAGTTATGTTACAGTTACTCTCTAGCTTGTACTTAGATGTGAGTGTGTGTGAATGGTTGTATTTATTTACTTCTAATGGAAAAACCAATAGTCTAAACTTGTCTCCAATATAAAGACCATTTGAGGTGATGAAGAAAAATCTGTCACATTTACCTCCATGGAGCTAATTTTATTTTAAATGATTTGCAAATGCTCCATTTGATTTTCGAGTTCGCAGTACACACATTATCAATCTAGCTTGTCAGGATAGCAATGGGCAGTTCAGGTTATGTTGGAGGAAGATTAATTTTAACCATTTAACAATCAAATTATATATCTGGTGCCACCTTAACCTTGGGTGATCTGACGTTCTATTTCTCAGCTTGACATTTATCCCGAGGCAAAAAATGATGCTTGCTAAAGTCAAAGCTAAAACAAACTGTTACAAAGATAATTGTCTGAAGAACTGAACTCAATTTTTCTACATTTGTGTGTCATTATGTTCTAAAAGCAGAATGCAATCTAAGCAGAAACAGTTATACATATATTGTTTTTTTTTTCGTCGTTTATTTTTCTTAATAAGGAATAATAATAAAAAAAAAATATCTTGCAAGCCTTCTTATTTCATAAATCTGGAGAAAGCAAGAGGGAATTCTCACAGAAAAAAAACCCAAAACCTTTCTGAAGTTCATTTCATACCCTTTGCACGCTCTTTGATCCTTTTGAATTAATTGAAAAAAATCTAATCTTTCATTTCTTCATTATTTTCTCCAATGTGTGATGATTATCATGTTCTATCTTAAAGTAACCTTAAGGAAAATCAAGGACGATAAAATTTGACCTAATTGGATATTGTATTGTTTTGATTTTTACAAATTTTGCTTATAGGTCTGCCATTCACTATTCTTTTCTCCCTATATATAAGTCCTTATATAATAGAAATTTTTTATTCTCCTTATTCATATTATTGCAATATTAGATCCTTTTGATTCTTTGTAACATGAGTGAAATTAAATCAGGATTATTATGTCTAAATAACTTAGGATTTTTAAGAGGTTTTTGATAAGTATTGTAGGTTACAGTACGTAGAACTATGGCAGGTGACTTGACTTGATATTTTATTCTTTTACAATTAAGTTTCTTATTAAAATGGTTAATTATGTATAATATTGCAATAAATCAATTTAAGAGATAGCATGTAAATTTTATCCACAAGTCCCAAAGAAATTACATCCCATATACTTTTAACATTTCCTAAATGGGTGCTGTTTCTGTCTATGTTGCTTCCTCTTTTGTTCAGAACAGACTGTAAGATGAAGGTCATCTATTCTGATAGCAGGGGCAGTCCTCCCCTACGAGGTTGTCATACTCTTCTGCCTTGAACACTGCTGCTTTGTCCAGTCTCTTTGCTTGGCTGTATGCTGCATGTCTGCTTCAATGTGTGACTTACATAGAAAGATATATAGAAATCCTTCAGTTTAAATACTGCCCTACTTCAGAATTCTTCTTTACCATTGTTTGTACAGAGGTCAGACAGCATTCCCTTCATCTTTCAACGTCTCTCTGCCCCCTATGTGACTACTTTGCAAACGTCCCATGTTAGCAGATCTGAAATTCTGCGACAGGGCAGATGTTGACCTTTGGATATAAATAATACTCTCCATTTGACTCGTGAAGAGAACAAATGCTTTGCTCTCTGAGCGGCTGTTGGTGGCTGCGCTAATTGCTTTAGTGTCCACATTGTGCCGCCTGCCAAGCCGCACTCTGCTGAGCCATGGACTTGGCCGGTGTATGAGAGAGAGTTGGACAACAGGGCTTTAAAATATGCCAACATCCATTTGACTGTTTGGCAAAAATGCAAAAGGAGAGAGAATGACAGTAAAATAAATGAAAGAAAGACCAGTAAAGGGGAATGATAGCAGTCAGGGGTAATAGGCTGATAAGAAATGCATTAATAGGGAGGAATATTAGCCACACTAAGCAGCAGATATCTACGATCTTACTTAGCATAACTTTAGATGCCAATTGCCCTTATGCTTTCATCTGGTGTGTGGAAATTTACATAGAAATCAATAACTATTGGCTTGCTATTAAATTTATTCCCTTTTTCCCTGAACTATTTTCCCTCGTCCACCTCTCTTTTCTAATTCTTAATGATTGCTTTTCTGCTCAGCGGGGCAATCTCCTAAACCCTTCCAATTTTCTTCCTGTTGATTTGCATCAACTCCTCAGCATGCTCAAAATCTCACCTGCCATGCAAATCAGGTGCCACATGAGTGACAGCATACAAAATCTCTATATTTCAAGCAATTTGTTTGAAAAAAGAAAAGAAAAATCCATTGAAAAGGGAAATGTCCCCTCAACCCTTTGCTGGTGGCAAGAACCTTGGCACACCATCAGAGGTTGATTTGTGTTTGTGCTTTTGCAAGGGCTTGTATAATGGTTTTGACACTGAGTCCTTTGATGGCGACCATGCGCAGCAAGCCACTTTGTTAGGTCATTTATGATATTTCCTTTCTGGCAGTGATGTTAAAACTGTCAGTCTGCACGTGCCAAAGAGGATGCGTTGAAGGGCTTCCCAACATCTCTGCCAGACAATGCTGTAAACAGAGACTTATTCACCTCCTGATAACACATTCCCAAAACATTTTCAAGATACTTCATTTAAAACTCAATGATCAATTCAAATTGATATTGTATTAACTGATCAAGCTCACACAGCATTGAAGTTCACCCTAATCAATAAGAGATTTGAATACCAAATCATTAAGATAAATTTAAATGTTTTTTTTTTTCATCCCCAATTCACTTATAATGTTAATGTTGGTATCCTTTGTAAGGAGTCATTAAGCTTAAGCCTAAATTCAATTTAGAAGATTCAGATCAGCCTGACCTGGATCACCTGCTGGAGCCCAACCTCCAAGCCTAAGATAATCAGCCTTGGGACCGCATGCCTCCTGGAGTCAATTGACTTGCAAGTTTTTTGTCTTCAAGTGTAAGGTCCTGACAGTCTCCTGCTCACCATCTGTCTCTCTACCCGTCTCGACCCCTTCTCCTCCCTAAGAAGTGAACATCAGGACAGGCTCTATCCCTTTCATCCTTGGCTTATTCCACTCTCAGTATCCGGACCCTGGGAGACGACTTAACCTCTCCCTCCTAAATCCATCGATTCAATCATCTGTCAGCTCTGAACACGAAGTCTTCAGCTGTTGTCCGAGTGCCAAAGAACTTATTTATATTTTTCAAGACAATAAATTCTTCTAATTACAACTTTTCTCTATGTGATTCTCTCCAGGTTGAATTGACGATACAGGTTAGGGTAACCCCTATTCTAAAATATAAAATTAAAAAAATAGACTTCAGTGCTGGCCCCAGGTTTCTAATATCCATCAGTAATCAAAGTTGTCCCCGGTTTCTAAACTACTAGAAGGAAGTTGTTAAAACAGAGCTTTCACTTAAGCAGAACTCTACTTATGCTGATTCAGTAAAATTTTACAATGTAGATTCAGGGGAATGTTAAGTGGTGGTGCTGCCATTTATATAAATGACCACACAACCTTGATAATTAGGCTCAAGGTTCTAGCAAGCGTTTAACATAGCTAAAACCCTTTGGATGTTCTTTATACAAGTCTAAAATTTAAAGGGAACAAATTCTCAGTCGATGGCTTCTAAACCAGGGAATATTTGCTGACTGTTGAGATAGTTAAAATTAGATTTTTTTTTTTTTCTCCTGGACTTATAATTTTATTGTACTTGTATATGTTTGAACATATAATATTGTCATTCAGCACCGTGAGATTGCATCGGTGAAAAGTACTTTATAACATAATTTAACTTGTTCTTTTGCTTGTTACTGATTAACAATGCAGTTTATTTGGATATGTTATTGACCATCTAATAACATACCCCAAAATACTTCAGGAGTCCAAATATATTACAACTACTGATCTTTTTTTTACCAACTTGCATGTTGTTCAAAAAAAAAAAAATTTTTAGCTTTTAGCTTGTTATTATAAAACGGTTCATTACCTCTCCCTTCAATGGTTTTTACTTGGTGAGTATGAAAAGCCTTCAGAGGCAGCTCTGAAGTTTCAATATATCTTTTGTGAAAAGAATTGTCTATTATTAAGCTACAGACTTATTATAATGTATGATAACAGTGTAAAGTTATTTCAACATTGTGTTTAACTTGGCCGCCAATTAAATGTTTTTCATCTTGATATGTGATGCTTTACAAAATAATATTCTTTTGTATTCCAACTACGGTACTTGTTTTAGAAAGGCATCAAAATGCATTTGATGACCGCTATTGGGTATTTTAACTAACATACACAAAATGCTTATCCTGCAAAACATAATACCCTTACTTGCAGCCTTATTTGATCACTGTTGCCATTTCTAGAATGTCTGGGAGCAACTGGTTAAAAGCATGTTTTTGGAAAAAGTTAAAAAGCTTTGGAAAAAGAGAGCATATGCTGGTGGCTAAATCGGCTGTTTTAAGTGGGCACTGTGGGGAAGTCATGGTTTAGCTTCAGAGGGTCACCAATCTGTCCCTTGACACACCGACAGCTATCCTCTGTCCTTCAAAATATTCTGTCCTGTGACGGTATTGTCTTTTTTCTGGCTTGATGAAGTGTTTATGTCATGTGCAAAAAGATTTGCAGTGCTTGTTATTTCATAGCTGAAGGTTTGTGGATGACACAGAATTGACAAGCCAGTTTACAGACTGCAATGAGTCAGCCTACAGGGAAATTGTGACGAGGTCAGGCATGGCATGCAACCACAATATGTCACTTCTGACAAGAAGATTCAGAAGATCATCCTTTGGTCTTAATAATAGGCTTTTAATTAGAGTTGACATGTTACAGTTGCCTTAAAAAATAATCAGTCTTATATGTAGAACTATGAGGGCTTAAATAGTAAAAGCATAAAATCAGTCACAAATGCTTATTTTTGTGTCAGCGCTTGCGTAGGTACTACTTAAGTGTGTTTGCTTGAAAATCTCATTCAAGGTAGCAATTCTGCTACCTTGAAAGAGATTTTCACACAGCCCACTATATTAATGTTCCTAATTCCCACCTGTACAAAAGATTTACAAGATGCTGTGTGGGAGGAAAGCTTAAAGCAACACAAGCAATCCAACCCTCTCAAACTTCACAGTATTTAGTCCCTTGCTGAAATGTAAGTTTAGTATTTGGTGGCTAGTGCAGCTTCCATCCTTAAACTATGAGAAAGCAATTGTTGCAAATCTTGCAAATATTCCCAAGTAATATTTGCTCTACTTTGAGCAGTTTCTCAAGCCTGCTTGCAATTCATCAAACACACACATGTAAAAGAAAGGGGGAAAAAATAGGAGGTTCCAATGAGTGTTAAAACTTTGGCCAAATTCAAGTCAGTTTAACAAATTTGTAATACACAATGGTCGATCTCATGAAAGAGAATGGATGTGATATTTAATCATAATAATATAGTGTGTACTTTGCTTAAAGTTTTAAATGTTATTGTACTGGATCTTATCCTTCAAGATCCAAAACTGTCTGGGTTTCTGTCATTTGCATTTATAATACCTGTGATCATTACAGCTAGCTTGTATGTTTTAAAATCCTCACTACACTGCAAAAAAGATCTAAAAAGAAGTAGAACATTTCTTAATTAGGTGCATTTACCCTTAATGTAAGCAGGTAAATAAGATGGTCTGCCAATGCAATGAGCATTTTAACTTGTAAAATAAGATGTCAGATATTATGCACCTGAAATAAGGGACTACAATTGTTTTTTTCTTATAATGTAAATTTCCTTATTCCATCGGCAAAATGTATAATTTACCTGCTTAACTGAAGAAAAAAATGCTCTTATTTGAAGAAAAATTGACTTACTTAGATTTAAATTCTTTGCAGAGTATGCTGCATCCAGGTTCAAATGTGTGCCATGGTTCCTCTCCAAGTTTACAAAATTTGACAAAAGAATCCAGCTTGTTTGTGGACTAAGTCGACAGGAAATCTAAGTTCTGTGGTGAATTCAACTTTTAAAGTTAAAACAAGGGTGAAATGGAACATGTTTTTAATTACCTATGTAAACAGGCTGTGTATCATAATTTAAACCCATAGCCCGCAGGTTACCTTTGATATAGTTTACTACCACATGTTTTCATAATTAATTAGAGCAAAGCAAGCTTTTCGAAGCTATACCTAACTGGACCTTATCCCTTTCACTGAGACACAAACCAATATTTCACCTTACCAGAAGGGCACAGTAAAAACTTGAGTTAATATTGTGTCCAGATAGGCTGTTCAATAGACAGCACTAGGGTGGTATCCCCGAAAGTGAAAGGCGTTTCCGATTTTTGTTTGTCATGTACAATATAAATTCTCATTTTACCCCTGACTTTCAATAATACGCAATAACCAAAATCATGTAATATAATGTAGCTTGTGTTTTGTGTGGAACTTTAACAACAAGATGAAAGTTCAACAGATGTATTACTATTAGTGTGTGTGAGTAAGATGAACCATCATGTTTCCAGACCGTCAGAGACTCCGGTCATTGTGACCTTGTAACTATCAGAAAAGCTGCTGACTTTGTGAGAATGTTGGAAGAAGATTTTCCTAGCATTGTTTCACAAGATCATGCCACACGTCCTGATGCTGCTAAGCCTATTCACAGAGAGCAGCGGTAAGAACAGTCCATGATGGGGGTGTGAGGGATCACTGATGATGTCACAGGGTCGGGAAACACAGCACTACAGTATGATGAAATGTCCTTAATAGAGGGAAGAGGAGCCCCGATGATCCTTTCTGCTTTCTTCACCACTCTTCAGACATTCCTCCCGTCTGAGATGCTGCAGCCTCCACACTCCTTTGTTATATCCACGTCTTATCCAAAACAAATTTACATCATCACAGATCTGGAATATCTGGGGTAGGTTTAAAAGATAGTATAAAGGGACTCCAGTAAGGATAATGATTATAATTGTATACATATTAACACTACTCATAGTACAGACATGGCACCGTTTAAGTATGTTAATTTTTTCTAAAACAGTAATTGTGAATGGAAACTTCTGTGCTAGTTAAGCGACACCCTCCTTCTCAGCATAAGGAATGTAATGGATATTTGCAGCAGCAGCCGAAAAAGAAACAAGGACACTAGGTCAGGAAGAACATCCACAGTGTGCTTCAAAGGTAAGATGTAACATTCTCTGTAAATACACAAATATTGGTTATCATTAATTGAACTACTAAAAAAAACCTATATATATATATATATATATATATATATATATATATATATATATATATATATATATATATATATATATATATATATATATATGTTTTTTTGGGGGGCAAAACATTATTCCACCCTCTCCCCAGATATGGTTATTTTCCATTCCTGTAAAATATAAATTGTCCACAATACAACATTTGATCTTGTAAGAGGATACTTATACTATTTGGACTGCAACATGCAATATAAATACTGTGCATTACGAGAAAAAATAATCAATATAAAGCTGTGGACATTTGTACATATACATTATAAAGTCTTACAGCTGCTAGGAGGAAGGATCTGTAATAACACTTCCTGGCGCATTTATGGTGCAGCAGTTTCTCACTAAAGGAGCTCTCCATTTCAGCAACAGCTTCATGCATGGGCTGGGAGACATTATCCAACAGAGTTGTTATTTTAGTTAGGGTTCTTTTGTTTCTCACCTCCTGCACTGAGTCCAGAGGGCATCCAATCACAGAGCTGACCATCCTGATGACCTTATCCAGCCGCTTTCTCTCAGGTACAGATAAGCCACTGCTCCAACAGACAGCTTCATAGAAGATGGCTGATGCCACAACAGAGTCATAGAAGGTCTTAAGGAGCACCTAATGCACCCCAAAAGACCTAAGTCTTTTCAGCAGGAAGAGTCTGCTCTGATACTCCAAAGATATCCACAGTGTTGTGAGTCCAGCCCAGGTTATTGTTCAGGTGAACACCCAGGTACTTATACAGTAAGAGTGCACTATCTCAATTTCCGTTCCCTGTATGTTCCCCGTTGTCAGTTGAGTGGGTCTGCTTCTGCGAAAGTCCACCACCAGCTCCTTGGTTAATTTTGCCAGTCTACTCCAATAGCCATAAAAGGCTTAGCTTCACCAGAAGTGATAGATTTTTGCAAGTTTTCCAATTTGGGCCCTACTTTCTTACTGCTTGCTTCAGTACTCGGAGGCTCAAGTCTTAACAGGGATTTTGCCTTGTTAGGATAATTATCATTGATTATGTGTGCGTTTATTACACCTTAATATTAGCTGCCTGTTGCATGTCACAACTGATGTTTTCCACAATAGTTTATCTAATTAAGGCAGCTCTTCTGTCCAGATATATAGTTATTATCTTTATTCTGTATGTGGTAAAGATATGAAAATAGAATGAGAGCGGTGTCCTTCAGCTAAGAACAAAGTGTAATATTTTGATAAGGCTGGAGCCATGGATGGTCTACTCATCTGCTAACGTGTATTATGTAATGATGTTATGATATGACAGACTGGAGATGTATAAAATGCCTTTTTAACTGTTAATCGGGGCCACTTCCTGAGTGGTGAGTCCGGAGGTGAGCAGCTGCCTTCTGTAAATTCTAAGCAACTTCTCTGACCTGAGTAAGATTACAATTTCTATCAGAATCTGTTGTCATGTCTCCTGGTTATTTAATACATACAAGTTATGAAGTGTTATTTAAAGAAGTTGTCCCGAGGGGTCTCTTTTCAGGAAAAATAACCGGAGAGATAGAACTTCAAGGTGCTTACATAGAGCCTATCTTTAACAACCTAGAGACTGGAAGACTCCTGCTTCCATAGAGCGTAGGGGAAATGGCATCTGTGAGTGAGCTAAACTGCTGAATAATGTGCAACACAATCAATCAATTTTAATGATTATATATGAAGTTTAACTGTGAATATTTGACTAATGGTGTTATGAAATTTAGAAGGGAGGTTTAGCCTCCATCTAAATCAATCAGACATCCCCACTGTTTTGCATACTGTACTATGGGTTTGAGAGAATTATTGCTGCAACTATTGATAATTAACACTATGTCTTGATTAGGTTTGTTGATTAGAAAGTATTATGTTACAAAGCAATTGTATTCTGTTCTTTCTGTTCAGTTTTATTAGTATGGTGACTGAATTGATTTAATATTTCAATGCCCCACCGAGAAAAAATTTCGCCAGCCTTAAATGACTACGTCCACTAGGTCACAGTAAAAAAAAAAGAAAAAACAAATGTAAAAATGTAGCCATTAGACTTGTTTTTATTGGCTTGCCTGTATCCAAGCAGTTGGGAGCCTGCTCAAAATTCTCTCTGTCTTGATGCTTTCATAATGAAAGCATTAAACAACATTAGGCCACAACAATAAAATATGTTACTACTTACGCTCTTTTTCCGATGTCTTTGAATCATGGTTAGAGTTACTTACACATTGATATCTAACCGTTTTTTTCCTGAATTTATGGTCAGTTTACTTTTTCATGAGACCCAAACCTTGGAAAGGTGAAAATTGATTTTGAGAAAAAAATTAAATAGAATAAAATAAAAATAATAAGAGATCTAAAATATAGTTACATACTATATCCAACAGAAATGTACTACAGTTAGGCCAGGAGCAGACGTATGTGTGATCCAGTGAGAGTTTACCCTTTAACTCAGATGCAGCAGCTGTAATAAATGCCATATGACCAAATCCATCTTTGTTACATGACATTTCAGCACTTTACAATGGTTAACAAGACCAGCTATACATCACGCCAAAGTCTGAAATAATGACATCCCTATGTTACATGATGGGAAGCAACAAAATACTAAGAATTCTAATGACCCACTGCTTAGTTTGTGGAATACCATTGAATATTGGGCCATCAGAGGTTGTTCATTTTTTCAGCATGCTTTCAAAGGCCTAGATCTGCACTTAGCCTCTCACTTGCACACACACACGCACCAGCACACAAGCTCCTTTTTACTCTGCAGAATCTGCTTCGACAAGATAAGTGTGGGACTTGTAATTGTGCAAGGGCCCTCATCTCTCCGCGCTGCCTGATAATGGTGCTGTGAAAGCCTTGTGCTCATTACGTTTGCCTTTGTTGTTTTTATTGCATGGCTTGGTTGATTATTTTTTCAAGAGAATTCAGAGGGTTCAGTGCTCTCCCTTGTTAAGCTGCCACTGTGGTGCACAAATAAACCAATAAATAGGTGGATGATTAAAAAGAAACACTGAAGCCTTTTTTTAACCATGATTTTAAGAATTTCTGTACCACCTACCTTTAGATGGGTCTTGTAATGCCAGTGGTGAGAAGGAAAACTTTCAGACAGTTTTTTTTTTTTTTTATTGGGGAAACACTTGGAGTGGCTCACAGTATTAATGGCAAGGACCATTTCAACTGCACTAGTGCATGGAAGCATAAGAAAACTGATAAACTCTCCTGATTCATTCTGCAGGCATGGCAAGAGCTCAGTCAATAGCTGGTGCTCAAGCTGTGTGTGCTTTGGTTTCCCATTATCTTTTTGAAAAATGCAAGAATAAACGTGACCTCGGGTTTTAGCAAGCTTTCATAATAAAGAAGCAGATATAGAACTCTCTAAAGGTATTTTTTACAAGTCGACCTCCATGGGGTTGTGTTAAACCAGTTGAAGAAGTGAAATGAAAAATGGTTCACATTTATTCCAAGTTAAAGATTGTGCCCTAAATTTCACTGTGTTCCGCTCCTTGTTTAGAGAATACGTATTACAGACTTGACAGCATATATCTGTATATCACAGAAAAATTATCTATAAACAAAATAGCATCACAGCCACACTTTTTTCCCTCTTACTCGTAGGAATTTTCTATAAGTCATAAAAGCTTCCTCAACCATAGTTTTGCATGTTAAACAAGCAAACAAAAAAATAGATACTTCTCATAACGAAAATCTATAAAAATAAAAAAAAAAAAAAAAAAAAAAAAGAGCAATTCCGAGGCATTTTGGGCTTTCATACCCCTAGGAACATTCTTAACTACACAGCCAAACATGGCGAGCAGCAGTTGCTGCTGGCATCGGTGCGCAAATGTAAACATCTAGAGACATAGATGATTTAGCTCATAATATCACCACTATCAACAGATAGTGAAAAAAACTCCAGGAAAAAAAATGACTGTCCCTCTCAAGCTGCATGAAGAGGCTTAGACAAAGTTGTAAACGGCTGTGTTTTCTACTTCTTTGTGTAGTATGGTGTTAGCTTGCAGCTTGTGCTGAACAAGCTGGCCAGAATAGGGGACAGCCACACAGACTAAAAATGCTGCAGACGTTGCGATGGACGGCCCATTTTCCATGAAGAATGTAGTGCATAAAGTATAATTTAGGCGATACACACTTGTCAGCCTTTCCGTGGAAGACGCATTGCCAGGGAGCCTTCCAAGAGAGGAGAGTCCAGGTGATTTTCTTACCTCAGCTTCAGGAGGAGCAGTGAGGTTTTCATATCACCTGTGGAACAGTGGACAAGCTATATGGCCAGGATTTCTATCTGCAGCGAATTGCTAGAGGAGGTCTGGTTTTCGGACCAGTGGATATTGTCCCTGCTTTTTGAAGATAATGTGGTTCAACATGCACCGGGGAAGTCTGCAGCAGAGTGTGAAGCAGTTGGGGTAACAATCAGCTCTTCCAAGTCCAAGACCATGGTTCTCGACTGGAATAGGGTAGCTTTTCAAAGACAAAGATAAAGTTTCGATGTACAGTACCGATCAGTATACATTGTTATCCTCACCCATAGCTATATTTGAATCATGAGTAGAGGAACATGATCTTGGATACAAGCGGCTGAAATTAGATTTGTCTGCAAGGTGGCTCGGCACTCGGCGCTATGTTCACACTGCAGCCTGAAGTGACCCAAATCCGATTTTTTTGGCCCATATGCGACCTGGATCTGATCTTTTCATGGCATTCTGAACAACACAGATCCGATTTTTTCCAATCCGACCCAGGCCAGTTGGCTATTTGGTGCTGAATCCGATACGAATCTGATCTTTTTAAATGCAACCTGTATGTGAACGGCCAGGTCGGATTCATCCGACCTGAACGCCATTAATACCAGACAAAGGCTACTATTATGCATCTTGCTAGAAGTGGCAAGAAAAAAAACAACCATGGCAGATGATGATGCGGAGAGCAGTATTTTATTTTTAAACATACTGAAAAGAGAGAGTTTTTATGGTTGGAAAAGACTGCTAGATGCGCACAGGTACTACCATCCATGTTTACTTCGTAAACACGGAGCACGCTGGCCTGTGACGTCATCGCATCCCCTAATGCGAATGCTGGACACTTGCGTTGTATGACTGCAGTTCACAAAGGAGATCACATACAAGTTGCATTTATTTGAAATTATGAACGGCAACGCAAAAAATTGGATTTCACAAAAAAAAAATCGAAATTGAGCATCAAGGCCTGCAGTGCGAACGTAGCCTTAGAGACAGGGTGAACTGCTTAGTTGCCTGGGAGACGCTCAAAATAGATCACTTTTTCCTCCAAATCAGAGAGGTAAGGTGAGGGGGCTTGGGCATTTTATTTGGGCAGATGCTGGATGCCTCCCTCAGGAGGTGTTCCAGCCATGTCCCACCAGTAGGAGCCCAGGGGATGACCTAGAACATGTTGGAGCGACTATATCTCTCAGCTGGTCTGAGAGTACCCCTAGTAATAATGGAGGAGGTGTCTGGAGAGAGTCTGAAAGTCTCTGCTGAGACTTCTACACCCATAACCCAGTCCTGGAAAAAGCTGTAGAAGACTATCATGACCAGCTATCGGCTGTGATACCATCCTGGAGACAAATATCACTTGTGCTGCTGCCATCAACACCTTTGTTTGTAGATATTGGAGATCGGCCTGTTTTTCTGGAGTAGTCCTGTTTCTCTGACTGTGACTGGCTGGATGTACTCTCTTCGTCCTCTGGCATGTGGGTTGGCTCGGAGCTTGTCTGTCTGTGCCGCCTTTTACAGTTGCTTTTTGTATCTCTGCTTACGTCTCCTTCAACCACAGTCGGCCCCGGCAGATGGCCGCTCACAATGAGCCTGGTTCTGCTTAGGTTTCTTCTTTTTAAAAGGGAGTTTTTCCTCCCCGCTGTTGCTACAAGCATGCTTAGTGTGAGGGTTTGTGAGTCAATGAGTCGATGCAATGAACTGGTTTTCCTTAGATAGAAAACTTTGAATCAGACTGTATGATCTGGTGAACTGTTAAGTGCCTTGAGATGACATGTGAATTGGCGCTATATAAATAAACTGAATTGAATTGATCACAGAACTGTTAATTCAACAAAGGAGGATTATTAAGACTCAATTTGGACATCAGAATATATGTTTTCTTCAAAGATTTTGCTTTGTAAAACACATTTTTTAAAAATAGTCAGTTATTAGCCTTATATCTGCTTGGTGACTAGTCAACAATTCCGACTGTTCATAGGAGAATGTTAAGAAATAGAAACATCAAAACATACTCTATAGGAAACCTTGTAATTTAAATTATAGATATATGAATGATTCTTGCCTAATATGTTCTCTAGATTAGGCTAGCTGGCCTTGACAAAAGGACTCTTACAGCACCAGTAGCCTGCTTACTTGTATGCATGTAAGCCCACAGAAACAGGTAGAGCTCAATTGCTTCTTCTGGAGTAGCAGGTGGGTGTGGATTGTTTTCTGCCATTGCAAGGCAACAAATGTAAAAAAAAAAATCTTATCAAATGGGTGCGGGACTGTTGGCAGGCATTCCTCTCTACAAGCCTGTATTTGTTGATGGACTAGTGGTCTAAGGTAGTTAGTAGTGCCAAACAGGTGGGGACAGCTGTACAAAATCAGAGGTCGTCCACTTGGGGACACAGCATTCCTGGTGTGATGAATTATGTGGTAGTTCCACAGATGGGCAACTTACTGCAGTTCCCTCTGAAAAAAAAGGACAATTATTATTTATTGAGATAATTCTAGGGATATTTTACAAATGTGTAGAGTCCTCTGTAAAGTCACTGTAAAGCTCTGCTGAACATTATATAAGGTTTAAATAATCTGATGTGCTTAAAACTTTATTTACAGCATTTTTGTTAGAACATGTCTTAATTATTCTTTCTTAAGTGTAAAGGATTAAAAAATGTAAATACATTTATACATTTTGTAACAATATACTAGTCATTTGAATAGCACAGTTAATTATTATAGCATTTATTGCTAAAATAAACAAAATGTGTATTCATTTTTGTTATGCTGTGGCTTAAATAGTTACTATGAAGGAGCAATACTTAAACAGATCTCTAGGTGGAGTAGCACAACAAATTCACGCAGTCGAGCAGAATGCAAGCTTACATTTTCTGCGTCTTTGTTCATACAGATACAGGCTTTAAGAATTGAAATAAGATGTGTATAAACAGAAGACTGGGACTGCTGGAATTGTATAGCTCTTTTAAAGTCTAATTTCAGTTTCAGATTAGGTTAATTTAGGAATGCATGTGTGCAAATAAGGACAGCGCGTTGTGTCTTTATTTGATTACATTGGAATTCTCTCAGAAATATCAACAGTAACCTAAGCTATGGAAAGATGCAATTGTAAAAGTATCCAATAACTATACTGCAGTGTGCTGTGACTATTATTGCTTTACTATAAGACAGAGGACTTTATTTTTCATTGAAGTGTGTCATGATTTTATGCAAAGATCTGACTCACATGCAGAAAACCAAACAGAGAGACCAGGGGAAGGTTTAACAGGTTTATTATGAACTGGTAGGGATGGGTCCAGTGCTGCTCAGAACACTGGCAAACCGGGACTGAAATGTGAAGGGAAGTTCCTGTGGTTAGTTCAGGCTCAGTGGGAAATTTGAGCTTCGATTTGCAAAAGAGAATTAAGCCAACAGGACTCACGTTTCCAGAAAAGGTGTCGTTCTCTGAATCCAGTTGGTGTGGGTTGTTCCAGTAATTGACTTGCTCATTGGAGGGCGGACAGGGTTTACCCAGGTTGAGGTGTTTCCTTGAGGAATGGAGGAGCTGACTGCCAATTGGATATCCTATTATACTTGAATGGTTTCTTGTGGAGCTGAATCCCCTGCTGAGTGTGAAGCTCAAACAATCCTTTGGGGAAAAGTAGATCCAAACCTCCAGTTTGAATTTCCAGCTCAGGGGGAGAAGGTCCAAAACATTCAGTTTGCAGGATGACTTCCTGCTGAGAGGCAAAGACAAAAACAACAAGGTTAGGCTCAGGTTGACAAAAACTCAGTTTGACTCAGCAAAACTCAGCTTGGCTAGAGTACCCAAAACTGGCAAACACTCTGGCGTCGAGGTAGTGGCAGTCAGCAGCTTAAGAGTCCTCCGGTAATGAGGCAACCATCCGCAGGTGTGTGAGAAGGCCTACCTCAGTTATTTCCAGACAGGAGAACTGTATTACTGTATTTTATCAAGCAAGTCTCATGAGAAATGGTCCAGGACGTTCATCCAATAATGTGCATGGTAATCTTAGAAATTCCCACCATTCTTCAATCCTTTGGTTATGATTACTTGAGCCAGTAATTTAGTATCTCTCAGAAAACTGATCTTCTTAAAAATATCTGCATTTGTTCCACTGAACAGTTTTCTGTACCCAGGTCTGACCTGATATGCGTTGGAGTTCTGCTCCTGTTTTCCACCTCATCACTGAAGTACCCAGCTATAACCCTGGGATTATTAGTTGTTGAGTAAGGATGCAGCCATATGACCATACGCAAAAGTCTGTCAATAACTTCATTAATAGAGATTACGTATGGTTTTAGTTTGTCAGATGAATCGACATGCCACATGAAGTTGGTACATGGGTTTCTGTAGACATGTCGTCTTAGACGATTCTGAAGCCTCAGCTGTACTCCTTGAGGATCTAGGATTTTGAGCAGGTAGCGGACAATTCTTTGGGACAACACCAAGCCAGCTTGGATGCATTTCATATGCATTAATTTACAGCCATGTAGCATCCCCTGCTGGATAACGGCTCCTGCAGGAACAGTGCGTCTTCCAGCAAGTCAGAGTGGGCTTTTCGCCTAAACAATCCTAAGGAATTAAGGTACCTGTGCAATGTTGACAAACTGATAATAATTCCATCCACATTGAGGAAACTCTGTTTCCCAGTGTTGCATACCTAAAAGAAAATGAAAGCATACTAAATCTGACAACTACGTTTCTAGTATTGTGGCTCAGCTGTCCTTCCTGCTCTCCTAAGTATAACATTATTATCTCATAGTTATGAGTTAATATGTCATATTTATGAGAAAAGTTGTCATAATATTGAGATCAGGATGTCGTAATTTCAACATTTTATGTCGTAATTATGACATCCTGATCTCATAATTACGAGACAAGATCTTGTAATTTGGCTACTAGAGTTTCTGCACTATAGTAGGGAAAATGACTTTAAAAGAAACATTACAGGTGCAAGGACGGTTCCTGCATTTGTGTACAGCCCAAACACACCATTGGTGGTAGCACACAAAAGCCAGGCTCTTAATTTTAAAACCTTGTAATTTAAATTGGTCTAAATAAAAAAACATTAATCACCAGATGTAGCGCTAATTATGACCTTATGAAGGGTGGGAGCAGGGTCACTATGAATCACGAGCAGTCACCTATCCCACATTTACAGTGCCATCTGCACCCAAGAGTGTTAAAAATCTATTTGTTTATAGATTGTTCTATTTAAGATGTAAACTGAAATCTCCTTAGTTTATGCTTGTAGTCACTCTTTTCTTTACCCTAATGATGTCACTGTAATGCCCTGTTTTTTTTTTTATTAACTCATGTAGAGCATTTCAATTGTCTTCGTACTAAAATGTTCTGTACAAATAAACTAGTGTTTCTGTGTTGCCTATGTGCCATACAGTACAGTTATAAAAACCACAATACAGGTACTGTAAGTATAAAATGCCTTGCAACTACAGAAATCTGTCTAAAATATTAGTGAAAAAAAGTTTTGGATTGTGAATCCTTATATGCCTTTATTTGCTAATATAAAAGAAATTTTTCTTCAAGCCATTTTCAGGGTGCGGTTGGAGGTTTGTGAACCAATGCACAGAAAACCAGGATGAAGTACCTTGATGACTATTCCCTTGATTTATTTACAACAATATCTTACAGAGGGGTTCATTGCATGGAGGCTGACATGGGGACAAAAAGGGATCCAAATCTCAAACACATAGTGGAACATGGGGGGAAAACGCAGAGGATCCAGCAAAAACAAATAGGGGAATGGCAACCTATGTACAGAGTAACACAGATCCAGGTAACGAGGGAAACACAGGTGAACTGAATCAACAAATAATCAAAGGCTCTGACTGAGAGAGAAATTTTATAAAATTTCAGTGGTAAATGGTAAAACAAAGGTGAACATATTCAAAATTAAATGGATAATCACAAACTAAAACTAAAAAACTAAAAATATTAGGAAATAATCACAATAAATGCTGTAGAACGGAAATCAACTTATAAAAAGTATCTAGACCAAACTAACATGGAAAATACCTTATGACAAAATTAAAGAAAATGGATAGACCCAAATAGAAAAGTTTGAAAAAGTTCAGTATAGGCAACTGGATGTTTTGGATGTTGGTCACAATTTTTAAACATAAGGATACTAGAAGTAAATTTTAAAAGCTCAATAACGTTCAACCAAGACAGGCACTTGATCATTATTTTTGTCTTGCAACAGTAGCTTGCTCCACTTATACTTAAACCAACAAGATCATCAACCTGCATTATTTATATTGACTGTTGCTCTGGGCCTATTGGCCTTCATTAGCAGATGACAAAGTGGAAAGAAGGTGGCAGTAAAGGTAACTTTTATGACCCCTTTTCTGGTAGATGTTCACTACGGTGCTTGGTTAAGATGATTGTTCTGGCACAAGACATTGTGAAGCTGTAAAGCACTCAAGCATTTTACAGTGTTATCCATTTAAGTTACTTTGTTGGAAAGGCTGTGGCCTTACTGCATGTGTATATAGAGTAGACAAAATATCTAACAGCATCTTGCCATTCTAGACAACCATCAACAAAAATCCCTCCAAGTTGTTTGCTGTTTGATATTGTTGAAGTATTTTTTATAAAGAGCAGATACGGTATTAATGCTGTCTTATACATCTTATGTTATATGGAGTTGAATCCATTCTGATGTTGTATATTGTGGCTTCTGCAACACTGACACATTTAGCATCGACAATGTCTGCTAGGTCATGCAGTGCCCTTTGTACCATTACTACAATTAGATGAACGGCCTTTTTGCAAAAGGCAGTCTTGCAAAATGTTTTCCTTTAACAAATACATTTGATTAGAGAGGCATTACATAATTTTCTAATGGCACTGCTACCTGTGGCCAATACAGAACTGCAGCACTCTTCTGCTCGTTGTCGTAGCTCACACTTGTATTTAACAAGCCATCGATTGCTTACTAGGTCAGACCAATTTAAAATGGACGCACTTGACATCAGATCCACCAAACAGTCTGGGAACTTCCAACCCAAAGTAAACTAAGAAAAGTAGGTTACAGGCTTATAGATATATCGGCTTTGACCTACTGGTGTGTAAGTGTGCTCATTAAATAGCTATTTTAATGATATTTTTCAGTAAAAACTTACATAAGGTCTCTTTAAGCTATGGGGTTGGTTTAACACATGAATGATCTGAAATGCTCGACTGCACTTATTTGGAATGTAGACTTTGGACAATTTAATACTACACTATAAGTGGGATTGCATCATTAATGGTAATCCAAATTGAGAAATACATTTGGATCTTTGGTCCAGGTGTTCCCATTCATAATACTTGTCACCCCCCTACTGTGCCTACCAAAGATCATTACCTGACTCTCCATCTCCTGTACACCACCAATGCATTTAACTTTTAACTGTGCTTGTTTGCTTTCTTTGTTGCAGCTGCTAATGGTAACCATTAAAAAGGATTGATAAGTAGGCTACTTGAAATACACAACTACATTCATGCAGTGCTCTGCATTGACCATTTATGGATGAACGAAATGGTAAAGAGGGAGGAATATGAGGTGGAGTCTTGTAAACAAACTTTGAGGTACACAAGGGATTTATAAAAGGACACTTGCTTGGTTTGTCGAATTGGCATGGCTTTATGAATATGGATTTTTGTACCTTTTTGTTTGCTCAATTAATTTTTGGGTGTTTGGCCTTTATACACTTTTAGTGGATTAAACTCAATATTTCATACATGATGTTTCCCAGATAGGTTAGTTTGCAGTACGGGGGTCCCATAGGGAACAGTGCTGGCATTGTTCCTCTTCACCCTTTACACGGCAGACTTCTCCATCAACTCCCCATGCTGCCACCTCCAGAAGTCTTTGACGACTGTGCCATAGTTGGCCTCATCACAGGTGGGGACGACTCAGAACACAGACATTGGACCCAAAACTCTGTGGTCTGGTGCCAGCAGAACTACCTTATGATTAATGCAGGAAAACCCAAGCAGGTAGTGGTGGACTTTCACAGATGCAGATCCAACCTAATGACACCGGTGAATATCCAGGGAATGGACATTGAGATATAAGTACCTAGGTGTTCACCTGAATAACTAACCAGACTGGACTCACAACACAGAGGCTCTGTATAAGAAATGTCAGAGCAGACTCTTCCTGCTAAGAAATCTTTCAGGGGGCAGGGGTGCTCCTTAAAACCTTTTATGACTCTGTTCTCTATGACCTTCTATGACTCTTCTACAGAGTTGTCTGTTGGAGCAGTGGCTGTAGCTCAGAGAACGAAGCTGGATAAGCTGATCGGGAGGGCCAGCTCTGTGATTGGATGTGCAGAAGGTGGCAAACAAAAGGACCCTAACTAAATCAACATCTCTGTTAGGTAATGTTTCCCCATGCATGAAGCTGTTGCAGAACTGGAGAGCTCCTTCAGTGACAGACTGCGGCACCCTAAATGCACCAGGGAGCATTATTACAAATCCTTCCTCCAAGCAGCTGTTGGGCTGTAGATGACTCTATAACTACTACTGTTCCCAACAACCTCAATAAAGTTGTTACTGTACATTCGTGCTGATTTTGGACAGTTTCTACCTTAGTCAGTTAAATAACATGCTGCTGTCATTTTGCACATCTCTGATATTGCTGCTATTTTCAAATATCCATTACCGTAAAAATGTCCATAGCTGTATATTGGTTATTTATTCTCCAGGTGCACAATTTTTATACTGTTGAAACACTTTACAGTACACTGTAAAGTGTTACTGTTTATCTTTTCACTCTAATGTTATTCGTACACACTTTTCTAAGGTCCATATTTGTGTGACCATTTTTTCCATAATCTTGTTGCTGCTGTAAACACCAGAAATTCCCCATTGTGGGACAATAAAGGGATTTTCTATTCTATTCCATTCTATTCCATTCTATTCTATTCTATTCTATTCTAAGAGAGCACTGGTGATTAGGGTCCTGTTTAACGAGGCTTAGGAAAATCCAAGTCTTCTTACAACTGAAAAATTTAGAGATTGGTTAAAAAAGGAAGATTTCTGTCACTGCCACTTTGTCTCAATTTGCTGCACTTTTTTGATAAGTATTAGGATTATAATATGGTTAAAAGCTAAAAAAAAATTGCATTGTAGGCACTTCAACAATATCACCTCTCTCAAGAAGGAATAGTAGATGCCTCCCATGGATTTCAAAATAACAATTGCACTTCTATGAAAAGAAGTTCACATGAGTTAATACTCTTTCCGGCTGTTCAAGGAACAAAGTTATATTCATCCATAGTAGTTGTCCCTGCCTTTTTGGGAAATGTTTTTAAGTCAAAGATTTAGTTCTTTGTGATCACAGTTTGGGTAATAATTTCTGCCTCAATGACAAAGCAGAGTGAGCTAGACTGAAACACAAGAACAGAAATTGGAACAAATCCAACTTCTTTGTTACATTTGTTTCACTAGTCAGATACTGAACCTTACGTTAATCCTTCACAGGCATCCACTGCAAAAGGATCCATCCTCACTGGAATGAGACATCCCAACAAAGAAAATAAGCTTGCAAACAAACTAAAAGATTGGATTAAGAGGGGAGGGAGTGTGGTAAAGGTGAAGACAAGAAGCACCTAGGCATTATTCCAACTCCATAAACACTGGGGAGCAATCTCCTGTTATGAGTTCCTGTTATGCACAGGAGAATAATAAGGCCATCTTGTCTCAGTGGCAAGAACGATAATGAGTTTGCAGGGAAACAGTTGAAGAGGTTCAATAGTTGCACCTTCTTTTTCTAGTGATGAGAAGTGCCTTTTTTCTTTATTTCTTTTTTTTTTTTTTTATCTTTGGTAAGAAAACTCTTCACTGGGCATCAATCCCCTGAAAATACGATTAGGCCACTGACTCATTTCTTGGCCCACAGGGTGTAATGACCAAACCAGCAAGGCTGTTTGGTTGTGCGCACAGGATTCAGTTTGTCCATCCATTGTCATTTGTAAATTTGGAACATAGGAAAAGGTAGCAAAAACTGCATCATTAAGAGGGACTGTAAAAAAAAGAAGAAAAAAAAGGCAAATTCTTCTTGCTGATTATCTCCCTTGTTGAGATTCAGCTGGACAATTAAAGACATGACTGTCCACACAGAGATACTTTTACCCCTCCAACCTTTCTTCCCACCCCTATTTCCATGAAAATTGAAGTATAATAGTAGATGCTTTTTGTAGCCCAAGGTCAGGCCAAAAGGGAGGGAGAGAGACAAACACAGATAGAAACTGAGGGTCTAAAGGGTGCTTTATGTGTCTTAGAATGTCAAGATGAATTTCCTGGACTGCAAGGGGAAATGAAAGGCTTCAGCGTGAAGATGATGGCAATTATGGCTCACTTACCGCCCTTCCTCAAACAGTCTACTGTACTTTGGAGGCACTTAAATGTGGAGCTTTAGGAGTGTTTCAGCTTTATGGGAAAAAATGTCTCAGGAAACTGACAAGCCATGGAATTCCTCTCTCCTTGATTATCATAATCAGGATGCTGTGAAACAAAATCTTCTTTGTTGCTTTCAACTCCCAGTGACTAACTTGTCTCCCCTATGCTCCAATCCATGTGAAAAACCACATTATCAGTGACAAGTCATTTTGTCTCAGTTTGGACTGCTGGTAAACAGCAAAAAAATGGAAAGATTTCACCAAAGCAGCCTGACATAAAAAAAACACTTTTTTATTGTTTGGTATTGGCTTAGTTTGTTTTGACAAGTTACATAGAAGAGCTGAGAGATTTGGGAAAAAAAACCAATCATTCTTTGTTCTTTAAAACTAACACCTACAGTAAAAATCTTTCAATACAAAAAGATGCTCATCAGACATTTTCTGTAACATTTTGACAATGCTCAGTTGCAGAGTTTTTTTTTGACCAACACTGGGCTTATAATACTTTTTGGCCAAGATCTCCAAAGATTATGTTAAAAATTGTGTTAAGTCTCCTTTTCCATAAGGACCTTTTGAGATTGAATACACAGAAAATAAAACTTTCAATTGATTACTGTTTTTTTGAATACTGAAATGTGGAAAGTACAACTTTGAATCTCTCTAAATCAGACTGTAATTACCTGCCAATCTTACTCTTACTCCTTTGCAACTGCAGCAGAGTTGCTTTTTTCTTAAATGCCTATTCATTTAGATACATCAATAATTATGATGTCATCAGCATGTATAATTGAATGGCAATGGAATGTGCACTTGAAAGAAGCTGACCTGCCTTTTCCATGGTTAGTTTCGTTATCTGCTTTGATGGGTCTTCTAATATTCTCATGCCTGACTCTGAGTTAATTGGATGCCTACTTTAGTTACCTAATTGATCATCTGGTCTAAACTATAAAGGCTGAGAACTACTTGGGGTATCTCCTTTCTACACAGGGCAGGTTTTTATTGTGCACAGCTGATTTGTGTCACACTATAAATGGTTAATAATGTTAGGAGACGAGAAGATATACATATTTCTCATAGGCTGTTTTCCCTGAACATGATGAATCTAAAAGCCATAGACGTTAAAGTCGGGTACCAAATAATAATTTTTTTCTTTGTCTGGACATTCAGGTTTACATGCCCCTGATATATTTCCACCTGCAATAGTTATATTAAAGCTAACACAATTTGATATTACAGTGTTTCCCATAGTGTGGGGCAGTCCTCTGGGGACCCAATGTAATTAAATAAATGGTATCTTCTCTCAACTTCTCTTTATTCATTATTACAGCTTAGAAAATGACAAACAGTATGACTTCAGTATGATAACTAGAAAAGCTAAGAGCATAGACCTCCGTCAAGTGGGAAACCTTGAACCAAATTGGGACTGATCTGTCACTTAAATTGTTTTAGAATCCTTTTGTAAAGCACCCTACTGTATGTTGTAATGCCTGAAGGTCTAAATACAAATGGTCAGAAGATTGCCAAATAATATCAATACCCTCATCAAATTATGGTAATCCATGCTAATATTCCAGTCCTAATATTGAAGTTTATGTATGTTTATGAATGTCTTATACAGAGTAATTTAACACAACACTTATTTCCTCCATAGTGTTGGTGTTAATCTGCATAGTTAAATTGAAGCTAGTCTGTTAAGTGTTGATTTTCAAAACAAAAAGAAAAAAGAGATTTTCCTACACAATTGCAACCTATCTCTTATGTTTCTTAAAACACATTCACCAAAAAAAAAATCCCAGTTTTTCCTGCGAGTTGAGGGTCACAGGTTTGAGGAAATCTATCTTACACAATACATGCATAAAAGCACAATACAAAAACAGCAATATTTTGCTTTTGTCCAGTAGCTGTGTTGCACAAGCCCATTTCTCCTTGTGCAAGCTCTGTTTAAAAGTTGCTTTTTGCATCGCTCATACAAGCTTACTTTTCAAAAAAAGATTTGAAAATGTTCCCACTATGTCATACTCACCACAGGTAAGTGCACATAGGATGGCCTTATGTAAACATATCAGCAGCATGATTGACAATTAGGAGGACCACTTATTTTGATCCACCTGGAAAAACAACATCCTCACACTATACCTTTAATGTTTACATGACAAACAAATCACATTTAAGGGGGTTTAAAATAAGTGCCAAATTTTTCATTTGTGTGTTTAAATTATTCTACAGTCAGCTCAGATAAGCAACCTCCTCTCAATTGGATCCTTTTTTTTCACTGAAGCAGGATAATAGTCTATAGAAGTTGAGAATATCAGACCTGCTGGGATGATCTTGCTTGAACTCCTGTAGCTGAACTCATCTTTTTTTGAATGTTTTAATTATGAATGGCATTTGCAGAGCAGAGGTGCTTCTTGAAAGCTGCCAAAGGAGGGTGACGGCTGCTCTTTTCAGGTCAAATCTACCCAACAAACCATCAATCTGTCATCCATAAATTCCATGAAATTCTTATTGGAGATTATATTTTGTCAACTTTAGGATATTCATTCAAAGACATGTTTTAGAAAATCAAGTTGTTTTAAAGAGTGACCTAATTTTAGGCATTCAAACACTTACTTCCTGATAGTCTGAGCTGGAATTCTTCACATAAGCACACTTGGCAACACTTTTATGCTATCTAGTCAGCCAGAAGTAGAGGATGCAAAGTAACACGAAGACAAAGTGAAACCTTGTAAGAATATAGATCAGAAAAAGGCATTCTCAAATAGATAGTATCAATGAAACATTTGCAACTTGTAAACCCTTTCCTCCAGAGGGATCCAAATCTTTCTTGATAAGATCTTTATTGGATCATGTCCATTGAGTGATGGGTGATGTGACCACTTGGACAAAAAGAGGAAGGATGTAGGAGGAGGTAGTGATAAGGAGATGTGTGTGTGCATGATAGTGTGCTGAGTCAAGCCTCGTTTTTAGTGCGGCATTAAGATTTTATGGATATTACAGCTGCACTGTACAACAATCTTTACAACTTACATCCCAACTGGTGCTGAAGCAGTAAATTGTGTCGCCTTGGGAATATTAAAGGACAGTTATACCATATCAAATTATAAAGACAAGAGAAACTTTACTTAGAGCTTAAACCTAAAGACTTTATTATTTGACACGAAGGATGTTAATCAATGTCATGGATTCTGTCTGCTGAATAAAGATGCCACTCCTAATAGTAAAGTCTTTCCTAAGTGAAAGCTAAGGGAAAGGTGGTGCAAGGTTGCCAATTGTTTGTGTTAAGTATGCGAGGAGGACCAGTTGAGTCAGTGTCAAAAAAAAGTGCATGACTCTAAAGATATTTGTCATGCCTAAAAATGTTTCTAATATCCATAATGTCAAGTAGTAATTTCATTAAAATTCACTCATGGTAATTTGTTAGAAACAACATCTAATTAACCACTTGCTAGCATAAAGCAGAAAAAAGCAGCTCAGAAACCTAGAGATGGTGGGGGTGGCTTGTTGATGGTCACACCAAGCATCAAATCACAGAAGAAGGAAAATTTGGGTACCTTTGAATATCACATGGTTATTTTGCCAGAAAGGGGACCTGACCATTAAGGAAAATGGGAATTCCATACACATCTCACATTTAGAGAGAACTATTAAAAAAAGCTAAAAATACCCAATAAGATAAGGTTGTGTGGGAAAAAATGCTTTGTGAGTGTTGAAGCCCATTAATTCTTGCTATGTCTGTTGTGCGGCATTGGGGTAACATACAGTACAAGATAAAAATAAATAAAAAAAGACTATGTACTAAGGACCAGGATTGCCAACTGCTGTGACTCACACTATGGTATCTGTAATTCTAAGGAATGGCTAAAATTTGTTTTGAATATGTACGCATGCATGAATGTTGGCAAGTTTTAAAAAGTTTAAAAAAAGTAAAATTATCTATTTTGATTAAAATTACTAGTCAGAGTGCTCAGTTTTAAAAGGAGAGTTTTTCTTATTTACTTCTTCGGAGCTAGACTCATCTGAGCACCTTGAGGGTGTTGGCCACTGATCTCTTTTTATTCACTGGACTGCTGATTGCCAGAAAAAAGTGAAGCCACCGTCCACTAAGCTGGTACTTCCCACTCCCAAAGGAGATGTGCAGTCAAAATGCCTATGTGTGTAGCATTTGGCTGCAAAAACAAGCAGTTTGCTGGCTGTTGTAATTCGTCTACAGGTAATTTCATTGTCAGTGGATGTGCTAACCAAGAAAATACATATTTACACCGACGTATTACATAGTATAGTATATACAAGTTTCATTAGTTTCGCTTTTCGGACTGACTCGAAGACATAGACTGAGTTAGCCATTGACATTGTGTCTAATGTTGTGTTCCATTAACATTAATTTTATTGTGATGGATTTGTATAATGTGTTATATTACATGATGTATAGACTTCATTGACTTTATAATGACTATGCAATATATTTTTTATTATGATTTAAAGTAATCTACTTATACTATGAAACAGCAAGTGTGTGTCGAAGTAATTAATTTATATATTTTTTTAAAGTCTTAAGTCCCCCTGAAAATGAGAACATCATTGTTGTTCGATGGTGAAGCCGCATGTTGTTTACATTGCGACCGGCCTACAGTAAATAGGGAGTACCACTATGGCAGCCGGTTGCTTCACTTCAATCCTGTACTACCAATGGGCAACACCAATCCAGTGAATAAATAGAGATCAGTGGAGTTGCCTTGTTTCCATCCAAATGTCATGCGAATTGCCACTCAATTGGTTTCAAATGAAATTGACCAGGTGTTGCAAAGCCTAATGTCTGTCATGATGTATAGAAGTTTTTAGAGAACCCAAATTCAAAGACGGAAGCTAAGAGGGTTTCTTGCTGATTTAATAAGGAGTGATGGCAACAGAAGCCTAAATCCAAAAATCACAGCTCAAGGAAACCAGGAACCAGAACAAAGTGTAACACAAGGGTTAAGGAATGAATGAGGATAATCCAACAAACAGTAACTGTAGAGGAGGAATATATATGCCAAACAGACCAAAGAATGGACTAATCAACTGATTGGGAGCAGGTGGGGACAGAAGAATCTAGAAGGAAGCTAGGGGATAGAAACTGACACAAGGGGCCAGCACAGAGTAAAAAAAGAAATACAAAAGAACTTAAATCAATCAGAAAAAACAACTAGAATGACACAAAATGAAAATGAAACAAATTAGCTAGAAAACACAGAATGTCATAAATCAAAGTTTAACTGAAAATTAAAAAGAAAACTTAAACAGAACCAGAAAGGGCAGAATCATGACCACGTCATCATACATATAGGTTACACTTGGCTATAATTAACAGGAGGTAGAGATAGCAAATTAGTGTGTGGGCCTCAAATCAGTAATAAACCAAGATACAGTAGTACTTACTTCAAATGTGATGTTACATCCTATGTTGAGATGTCCAGAGAGAAATGTAACTCTAATGCTTAAATTCAAGGCGCAGGCAGGGTATACCATCTGATCAGTCAAAGGAGGTAAATGTTCGCCCAGTCAGAATTTATTCCAAAAATGTTTCTCCATCTTCTCTTTCACTCACATTTACTCAGTTCATAACCATGTATATTATCTTTTCATTTGTTTGGAGCAAAATTAATTTTCTAAGAAATGAGGACCATTACTATGGATCAATGAAAAGGATTTTAAGACAAGAAATGCAAACCTACTAAAATACATCTCAATCTAGTTTTACATTTATAGTAGAGAAAGCCAATACTTGGTGGCTTGATTGCTTTTGCATTAACTGATTCAGTGCTTGTAAATGTTCAAACAATAGATAACCTTAGCTGATACTGATCCTTTGTGTCCCATTCTCTTTGGAGTTTGTGTCAATGACTGTGCTTTTTAAATAAATATTTTAAGTATATGACTTTGTGATTAATTCATGTAAAGTCATTTAAAATCCAAGTCAAATATTTTTCTGAATGAAAGTCAGATTTTGGAGATAAAAATGATGTGTCATCTGTGGATAGGACAATTATAAGGCAAAGGAAAAAGCTGAACAGACCTGACTGATTAATCTATTCATCCCTTACCACTGTTTCCTTCCAAACGCCCGTTGTCAGCACTGATTCTAGTTTAAATCAAAAATAAGGTTACATTTTTTGAGCAAGCACTTAAGAAACCCACCTTTGCAATAAAACCTTGCTTTACTTTTTACCTTGCAGGACGCAGGGTTTATTGCTCGAAGATTGCAGCAGATCCCCGAGGGCCTAATTACAGCTATCAAAGCAAAACTAATGGGTAAGGTATCAAAGTGAAAATGCGCCGTCAAGGACATATGATAGTGTGAAGGTCAAAATGAATCGTCACGCTGCATCTCATCATCGACAGTTGCCAGTGCAGAATATGGATGACTTCTGCTCAGGATGCTGTATGTATATTTTTTTTCCCTCAGAGACTGGGTATTTTGATTGTGCAATTCACATTCATACTGACTCTCACAAAAAATCCCAGTCTACCCACCTGCAGCTGTCTCCACCCCAATGCATCGAGAGCAGGACAATTAGTTATCCATCACCGATGTTTACGGTCTGGCTGGGAGATGAAGAGAATGTGAAAAAGCAGAAAAAGGGAAGGTAGTGGGAAAAAGAAGTAAACAAGGGTAAGAGGACAACTGGGACATACAAGAAGAGTTTTCATTCATCTGACTTGCAACTTCTTCACTCTCCGTTTGTGTCTGGTAGGGTGTACAGGGCTCAGAGAAGATTACAAGTAATTTCTGCTTTAGCATGCCGAATCAGTACAGAGGACGGCCCTGCATGCATATTAGTAGCGTGCTTCATGTGCAAGCCTGCCTGTGAAGGAAAACTGTGTGAGACATGGAGGATCGTGTTGTTGGTTCAATGAAAAAAAAACAATAAAAGAAGAACAGAACAAAAAGGAGATGAGAGAAATAGGAGACAGAGAGAACCACTAGATGGCACTGTTGGGTGGTGATTTTATCCCTTTAGTTGTATTTTGTTTTTCTCCTCCCTTTTCTAGGTCTGTATTTCTATCTCATCTTGTCTCTTCCTCCCCATCCTCCAGTTCCCTCCATCCATCTTTCTTACCTCCTCCACCTCTCAACTATTCCCTCTCACTCTTTCGGCACACAGCGTCCATGATGGAGCCAGTTATACAGCTGGGAATCTAACACACAGACTTGTAGTGTTTCCTGAATCGCAGCTAGGTGCTTGTCAAACCCAGAAAGATTACCCTAGGACAGTGTTTTCTTTAACAGACTGGCATCAGCTTAGGCATAGTCATACACAAACATACACCGATTAAGTCTAACTTTCACAACTTCTAACCTTAACAATTTAAAAAGAGCTATGTACTTATTTGTCAATAAAATGGAAATGTGCATTCTTTCATGGTGAAGGAAGTGAAAGACTGAGCTGGATGAGTGCATATACACCACTAATCAGAGACCAGATTCAATTCCCTCCAAGATGAGACAGGTGAAAATGGATGCATGATTAGACAAGCTGCAAGTGTGCAGTAAAAGTCTAGGAAACAGGAGTGAAGATTATGCAAAAAAAAGGAGGCCATGGATGGATGACTTGTGTTTTAAATTCATTCAAGCTACAACCACTTACACATATAGATAAAGCCACTTATATACAGTGCATGAAAAAAGCAAAAACACAAAAGAAACGAAAACTCATGAGGCAGACATAGTGTATGGCTTCGATAATATAGATATATAAACCTATACCACATATAAACCTATACCACAATATTTTTCTCTATTTCAGTCAGTACAATATAATTCAGATATCAATACAGTATAAACAATAATTAAAGCCCCAGAAACACAGCCAGGAATACCCAACAAATACTTGTACATAATTTAGAAAATGATTTGCCAATTCAATAAAACTCTTCCAGTATAATGCTTAAAAAAATTGTCACTTAAAAAAATGTATATAAAATATATATATTTTTTGGAGCTACAAGGTTTGGAGTTGAGAATAATTGCACATATAATCAGGTGATTATCTTTCCTTCCTCGTATTTTGGTCCAAGCGTTCTTACCTCTCTCACAGTCTCTTGTCATTGCCTCCTTTTTTTGTGTAATAAACTTTCATATGTATAAATGAAATTACAGCCAAAACTAAAACAGAATGCCCACAAAAACAGCTCATAATTAGCTCGGAAATGTAAAGGAATGTTAATTCTGAAAATTCTAACTTTTGATTAATGCTTTTTCTGCAGTCTAAGTAGCACTGAGCATTTTTTTTAAACCATCCATTTAAAATTTCTCTCCCATCATTTATGCCACAGTTTTCCCCTACTCTAGTTTTGACCATTGTTGTTCTGTTTCTTGATAAAATGTTGGTTTTGCAATTCATCTCTTTTGTAAAACACAGGAGATCATTGTCAACTTCAGGAATTACTGGCCTTACCACGCTCCACTGCTCATCAACAGCTCAGCTGTGGAGGTAGTAGGTGGCACCAAATTCCTGGAGCTGTACATTACAGACAACCTACCCTGGTCTGTGAACACATCCTTACTGGTCAAAAGGGCCCAGAAGTGCCTGTACTTCCTGCAGAGGATAAGGAGAGCCCACCTGCCCCCACCCATCCTCACCATTCCTTACCTTCATCCCATCACTGTGTGTCCCGAGCCTTTAACATCATCAGTGACCATAGACTGTTCCCCCTGCTGCCCTCTGGGAAGAGGCTTCAAAGCATCTGCTGAAGATCCAGCAGGTTCTGCAAGAGCTTTTTTCCCTGCTTTCATCAGATTATTGAACTGTTAAAACTCTAGTCTAGACTCTGTATCACACATGCAACATGTGATATACAATATCGCTTTCACTGTCACAGCCTCTGTATTTTTTAAATGTTTTTACATGTCTTTATAATTATTATTTTAATTTTTTTCTGACACTTTTTATGCTTTTGTACAGTGACCTTGAGTGTCCAGAAAGGCGCCTTTTTAAATAAAATGTATTATTATTATTATTATTATTATTACATGTTGCATCTGGAAGGTTATTAAAAAAGTGGTCAGAGAGGACAGGGTTGTGAGGAAATATTGTTATTTCTTCACATTCTATGCCATATGTCAGCCCAAGGTCCAAAATATGAAGATGAGAACGAGTGGGACTATTCACATTTTGAACAAAACCAATAGCATCTAAGATAGTCTAAGATAGCATTAAAGCCTGCTATTAACCGATCACCTTCAATGTCAGCATGGATGTTAAAATCCCCCACTATGATGACCCTGTCAGTATTTAACACCAAATCAGAAAGAAACTCTGAAAACTTATCTAAAAATTCAAAATCGTGTGAAAGCTACAAGTTCAGTAGAGAACGTGCTATGTTTTAAAGTCGTTCTGGACCGTTATAGTGACTTAGATACATATAAAGAACCAAATTCAGACAGACATAGCCTGAATAGCATGCTGCTCAGCAGTCAAAACAGGAAGTGAACCAACACTTCTCACCAACAACTGCAGTAGTAACTTCTAGTGGCAGGAGGACAACTTACACCATAGATGTTTTCATGTACCCCCTCCAATGCACTGGGGGACCACTAGGGGTACTAGTGCCTCTGGTTGGGAATCGCTGAGCTACACTGTAGCCAATCCAGCTGCTGTCCATCAGCACCACCTCTGACTAGTGTTGCACCAATGCCATTTTTTGGCCCCGATACCTGGCTGTGCAGTATTGGCCGAAACCGATACCATACCGATACCATCTGTTTAAAATGTATGTGTATATATGAAGAACTGCATACTACTTGGTAGTAAAATAATTGCCATCATGGCTTTGTCAAGCTGCTGCCTACCTTTGTCAAGCTGGAACAAGACTAATACTAAGTGAATCCAGTAGAACTTTTTATTGCCTACTTGGAATGGGTGTCAATAGTTGCATAACCTTTTGGCTCTCAAAATCGGTATCGGTGCCCTATTTGTTGGTACTCGCAGTTACCAAAACCATCATTTTGGTGCAGGATCGAGGCCCCGCCCAATACTGGTATTGGTGCAACACTACCTCTGACCACCAACAGAAGGGAAGGTCAGTGAACCCAATGATAGAGACAAAAAGAGTTGGATAAAACTCAACCTTCCAAATGGTATGGACAAAAGGTTTGCAGGTCTGTCACAATTAGGGACAGAACAAACAATATGTCTTTTGATTATTTTGATCATTTCATGTGTTTACTGATAAGTAAAGGTAAAGAAAAAGGATGGACTGCATGCTATGCTATGCTACAGTAATATGTTTTGAGCTGTTGTTGAAGCTTGAACAACCTGTATCTCACTAAGAGTTTAAACACTGATATAACATTTGTGTTCATGTGTTCATCATATGTTAATTACATTTCGATTACCAAGTATGACCAAGAGTCATCTAATGGAATCCTCATTTCTATTCACTGCTAGCTATTTCAAAGAGGATGAAGAATAATTTCACTAAAGGTTATTGCAAATCATTTAATAAAACATTATTTAGTTGAGTTTCACTAGTTTTAGTTAAGAGTTTTAAACTGAAATATGTTTGACTTGGAGCAAAATTATTTTTGTTAATAAACTCATAAATATAAATTCCCAGCTGGCTGGGAATTTAATATAACAGTTATCCACAACATTAATATGGTATCCAACCTGGATGAGCATTGAACATAAAATCACAACAACAGGCAGGCTTAGAGGTCAAGAGGCAGATCATGCAGGATCATGTAATCAGAATACAGGAAAGGTAAAATAAGTCTCAGCAAAAACTCGAAATAATCTGGCACTGATGACAAGTCTGAAGGCTGGTTATAGAGTGAGTAATGAATTTGGATTAGATGAGCGGATAATGAGAACTGGTGGATTTAAGCAGGTGTGTGAAATGAGTAATCAGACCTGGCATCAGTGCTGAGATCTAGACACATGGATCATCCAACAAAACAATTTAGAGTTCAGTATTTTCATTATTATAGCTTTATTTTTTTGCGTGGAACCCCCCCCCCCCACAGATAGCTTATTTCAGTAGTTCACACCCTACTCTTCATATATTGTGTGTGTATTTTAAAGCATGTTTTTTTGCACAATGCCCACCTGTGTTGCTCTAGTGTGTACTGGTAACCTGTCCACACTGTATCCCTTGTCTTGCCTATTGACTCTGACATCAAAAAAGTTATATCAATTGACCCAAGTTTTTTTTATATTTTAGCCTTATTTGATCAAATTCGTCTCTTACTAATATTATCTTTCTAATAGTGCAGATGCTGTCTAATGTTGGGCCATCTGCAATCATAGTACTGTCCATAGGAATACAAAGAATACAGGATAATTTGGATCCATTAAGAAGCTGAGACTGAAAAATGATATCCAAGCCTGAACAAAATATATGTTTCAGGTCAGTAATGCTGAGAATTATTTCCAGAGACACAGACATATGGTGGGATTAATGAGGATAATAGCCACTACCATTTTGGCCTTACATACTGAAACCAGCAGGAGAGCAGATGAAATTGTCAGTATTACACTAAAACCCAGAGGAAAAAGTGAGAAAAGATTACTCTATTGACAGAAAATAATAGATACATTCTTGTTTAGACAGAATATGCTGATGAGTTGAAAGGTTGGCAAAATTATTTTTTTCATTGTTCACCCAACACTGTATTTGTATATATATTCTATAACTGGAGTTTTACTACTCTACTGGTGTACAAGTAAAGGTCCGGAGACATTTTTAATTATAATCTGTTACTTTAATTTAACAGTGAAATATTATGAGGTGTTTATGCATCCGTGTTATACAATGAAATTTTAAATAAAAAAAAAAAATGAAAAATTTTCCATTAAAAAATCTAAAGTGTTTTTTGAAGTAGAGAACAACAATCGTTCAGTTTGGTTTAAAGGAATTTTCCTGATTCACATATTTTATAAAACACCTGAACTGACCTTTTTTTTTCTTTTTTATGGCTTAATGAGAGAAGTGGGCTTTACGCTGCCCTGGAAGGCTTTAACCCTGAGTTTGATTGACGACAAACCGATTCTCAAGCACATATCAAGGTGCTCATTCAGGGGTCTGGATCGATATTTATTTTTGATTATGGTCATGGTGGGGAATCTTGTTCACAGCAGTAGGTTTAGCCAAACATACTCAAAATGTGCAGGTTCACCTTTGAGCACACCATTTCACTTTTCTTTCACCCGTTCACTGCAGTTCTTAAAGAAGACCTCACCTTTATGTATCTAACCAGAATTGGAGGCTTACATGCTTGGATTCTACATACTCTCCATGGGATTACTTGGTATAACTTAGGGTACTCTGACTTCTTTCCACAGCCCAGAATGTATTTTTTTGTGAAACAGGCCTTCTAACGTTCTCGACTGTGTGTATTATGCTTTACTACGAGAATGTGTCTATAGAAACCAGTGTCTCCAGCAAGGAAAGTTGCTATTGACTGTTTTTAGAAGTCGTGATGATGTGAACATCTGATTTGCATACCTGGTAATACTTTGGTCAAGGGAGGAAAGGAATAATAACATCAGCAAACAAATTAATTAATAACACTCTAAATATATTTAAAATTAACTGTAAAATAATATTAAGTAAGTAAGAAAAGTATTCAACAATATTTTACCTAAAACAAAATGACATAAATCTTGTTATGTCACCAATTTCAATGTGAAGTCAGCAAAGGCCATATTTTGGATGAGGCTGTTGTATGAATTAAATACAGATCTTGATCTATTTTAGAGCAAAATTTTCCAAACGAAAAAATACATTGTTAAATATCGTATTACCATCCAAATTTTTAATAATGTTGGGGTCAGTGGAAGCTTTGCAAATGTGAAAGTCATTTTCAATGAGGAAACAGAAGGAAGTCGCTCAACTCTCTCCCTCGCTTCAGGCACGACTTGCCTGGCACTAACTGCCTGTCAGAGCTTTGGAGGAGCATGCAGCAATCAATGCTTTCATGTTGTCATCAAAGTTTCCAACTTCAGAAAAAAAAACAGCTAGATTTGTCACTAATTGCTTTATTTTTTTTTGAGTTAAGTTGCTAGACCTTAAAAAATAAATAAAGTAAATTGAACTTTATTGATCTCACAATGGAGAAAAATCCATGTCTGCTCCTTCTCCAGCTCCCAGGGAGCAGAGATCCAGAGTGGCAGAACTCACAATCTCAGGATTCCAAGCCCTATGCCCTAACCACTAGGCCGTCACTCCATCTGTTATATATTGGCAAAGTTGCTGGGTTCGTAAAAGTGATACAAACAGTGCTCTACTTAAATATAGATAATCAGTATTCAGTGATGGACACAGTACTAAACAGTAGTAATTTAGTAAAAGTATTGATACTCATAGTCAAATCTTTATCAACTACAGGTAAAAGTTACCCTGCCAAAAATCTACTCAAGTTAAAGTATCAATGTGCTCACTTTTGAAAATACTTAAGTATTCAAAAGTATATGCATATAAAAGTAAAGTATTCAAAATACACATAAACTTTTCTAATATCAGTATATTTCTGTGCAATTTTCAAAGTCATTTTAAAGAACCTTGTAACTTTCTGAAATCCCCGGATGTATGATGTATTGACCACCTCCTACCAATTTTACATTACCCTTAATGAACCTCTGCATAAAAATGGGACAAAAAATAAGGACAGCTATTTTGATTATTATGTCGTTTGAAAAAACAAACCAAAAAGAAAAAGAAGTCTTGATTCTCGTCAAACTTTCACTATGGAACAGAGGTTTAAGGTTGAATCTTTCACCACTAAGAAACTATAACTCTGCTTTGAGAACTCATCCTATTGAACAACTTGACCACATAGCAACAAATAACGCCTTTATAAAATTTATAAACTACTAATAATAACTGCCCTGAGTATCTCAGAGTTATGGAATGTGATGTACATCTCTGGTAAAGTGGTGTCCAAATTCAGTCCTAAGGGCTAAATTGCATTTCAAAAAAAGAAAAAGACAACAGCAGATGCAAAAGCTAAGCTAATCCAAAAGGAAGGAGTAACTAGCAAATTTAGTGAAGTAGAAAGAACAATATTTGACTACGAAATGTAGTGGAGTGATAGTTATAAATAACCCCCCAAACAATGGTAAGTGCTTTTTTGAGTTTATTTATTTTACATAAGTACAGTAATAAAGTAAATGTACTTTGTAACTTTCAATTATGGTCAGTATTAAACTATTTTATTTTATGTCCAAGTCATTTCCATTTACCTGGATTGTATTCAATGCTTCCATATATTTTATTACACCTACATAAAAAGCACTTTGAATGGTACTTTTAGAAATAACGAGTAACATTAATAGCTAGAGTGTACCGAATAGTAAGTTGCTCCTTTTGTCTTACAGTTCTATATTTGCTGCTTTAACCAATCTCACACCATAACACAATTTATTGTCTTTCATCTGAAGGATTTACCTCCCTGTAAAGGGAGACTTTACTTTGTTTTCAGACCCCACTGCCAGGAAACACCTTTAGATCTCCCCGATTTAGGCCCACATTTATAACCTGCTTTAGAATCATTCTGGGACTCGATCATTTTGATCGAGGATAAGGGCTAGGCAGACCCCCTTGACGGCAGAGCATAGGAGCCCTTTGCCAACTGTACGTCTAGACATCTAATTCAAATATGACGATGTGAGTGATGGCTTTGCCCGTGGATGAGATTGAGTGCGGGTATCTTTTTTTCTTCTTCTTGGATTCCTCAGAGCTCAAATTGAGGAGTCAGCTTTGTGACAGATTTAGATAGCCAGAGGAGATATTGTCAGCAGCTCAGCTCAGGCCTAGATCCATAGCTCAATATGGCTTTTTCTGTTGATTTTAATTTTGGTTCTTAGGACTATAATTGCAGTTAGATGATCTGTTTCTGTACTGTATCTGTTCAGTTTCTCCTTATCAATAAAAACAGAGAAGAGCAGATGGTGTAAATTAAACAACAAAAAAACATGTCCATGCTCCTTACAANACCTTTATGTATCTAACCAGAATTGGAGGCTTACCTTCTTGGACTCTACATACTCTCCATGGGATTACTTGGTATAACTTAGGGTACTCTGACTTCTTTCCACAGCCCAGAAATATGTATTTTTTTGTGAAACAGGCCTTCTAACGTTCTCGACTGTGTGTATTATGCTTTACTACGAGAATGTGTCTATAGAAACCAGTGTCTCCAGCAAGGAAAGTTGCTATTGACTGTTTTTAGAAGTCGTGATGATGTGAACATCTGATTTGCATACCTGGTAATACTTTGGTCAAGGGAGGAAAGGAATAATAACATCAGCAAACAAATTAATTAATAACACTCTAAATATATTTAAAATTAACTGTAAAATAATATTAAGTAAGTAAGAAAAGTATTCAACAATATTTTACCTAAAACAAAATGACATAAATCTTGTTATGTCACCAATTTCAATGTGAAGTCAGCAAAGGCCATATTTTGGATGAGGCTGTTGTATGAATTAAATACAGATCTTGATCTATTTTAGAGCAAAATTTTCCAAACGAAAAAATACATTGTTAAATATCGTATTACCATCCAAATTTTTAATAATGTTGGGGTCAGTGGAAGCTTTGCAAATGTGAAAGTCATTTTCAATGAGGAAACAGAAGGAAGTCGCTCAACTCTCTCCCTCGCTTCAGGCACGACTTGCCTGGCACTAACTGCCTGTCAGAGCTTTGGAGGAGCATGCAGCAATCAATGCTTTCATGTTGTCATCAAAGTTTCCAACTTCAGAAAAAAAAACAGCTAGATTTGTCACTAATTGCTTTATTTTTTTTTGAGTTAAGTTGCTAGACCTTAAAAAATAAATAAAGTAAATTGAACTTTATTGATCTCACAATGGAGAAAAATCCATGTCTGCTCCTTCTCCAGCTCCCAGGGAGCAGAGATCCAGAGTGGCAGAACTCACAATCTCAGGATTCCAAGCCCTATGCCCTAACCACTAGGCCGTCACTCCATCTGTTATATATTGGCAAAGTTGCTGGGTTCGTAAAAGTGATACAAACAGTGCTCTACTTAAATATAGATAATCAGTATTCAGTGATGGACACAGTACTAAACAGTAGTAATTTAGTAAAAGTATTGATACTCATAGTCAAATCTTTATCAACTACAGGTAAAAGTTACCCTGCCAAAAATCTACTCAAGTTAAAGTATCAATGTGCTCACTTTTGAAAATACTTAAGTATTCAAAAGTATATGCATATAAAAGTAAAGTATTCAAAATACACATAAACTTTTCTAATATCAGTATATTTCTGTGCAATTTTCAAAGTCATTTTAAAGAACCTTGTAACTTTCTGAAATCCCCGGATGTATGATGTATTGACCACCTCCTACCAATTTTACATTACCCTTAATGAACCTCTGCATAAAAATGGGACAAAAAATAAGGACAGCTATTTTGATTATTATGTCGTTTGAAAAAACAAACCAAAAAGAAAAAGAAGTCTTGATTCTCGTCAAACTTTCACTATGGAACAGAGGTTTAAGGTTGAATCTTTCACCACTAAGAAACTATAACTCTGCTTTGAGAACTCATCCTATTGAACAACTTGACCACATAGCAACAAATAACGCCTTTATAAAATTTATAAACTACAAATAATAACTGCCCTGAGTATCTCAGAGTTATGGAATGTGATGTACATCTCTGGTAAAGTGGTGTCCAAATTCAGTCCTAAGGGCTAAATTGCATTTCAANGAGTTGAGAATAATTGCACATATAATCAGGTGATTATCTTTCCTTCCTCGTATTTTGGTCCAAGCGTTCTTACCTCTCTCACAGTCTCTTGTCATTGCCTCCTTTTTTTGTGTAATAAACTTTCATATGTATAAATGAAATCACAGCCAAAACTAAAACAGAATGCCCACAAAAACAGCTCATAATTAGCTCGGAAATGTAAAGGAATGTTAATTCTGAAAATTCTAACTTTTGATTAATGCTTTTTCTGCAGTCTAAGTAGCACTGAGCATTTTTTTTAAACCATCCATTTAAAATTTCTCTCCCATCATTTATGCCACAGTTTTCCCCTACTCTAGTTTTGACCATTGTTGTTCTGTTTCTTGATAAAATGTTGGTTTTGCAATTCATCTCTTTTGTAAAACACAGGAGATCATTGTCAACTTCAGGAATTACTGGCCTTACCACGCTCCACTGCTCATCAACAGCTCAGCTGTGGAGGTAGTAGGTGGCACCAAAATCCTGGAGCTGCACATTACAGACAACCTACCCTGGTCTGTGAACACATCCTTACTGGTCAAAAGGGCCCAGAAGTGCCTGTACTTCCTGCAGAGGATAAGGAGAGCCCACCTGCCCCCACCCATCCTCACCATTCCTTACCTTCATCCCATCACTGTGTGTCCCGAGCCTTTAACATCATCAGTGACCATAGACTGTTCCCCCTGCTGCCCTCTGGGAAGAGGCTTCAAAGCATCTGCTGAAGATCCAGCAGGTTCTGCAAGAGCTTTTTTCCCTGCTTTCATCAGATTATTGAACTGTTAAAACTCCAATCTAGACTCTGTATCACACATGCAACATGTGATATACAATATCGCTTTCACTGTCACAGCCTCTGTATTTTTTAAATGTTTTTACATGTCTTTATAATTATTATTTTAATTTTTTTCTGACACTTTTTATGCTTTTGTACAGTGACCTTGAGTGTCCAGAAAGGCGCCTTTTTAAATAAAATGTATTATTATTATTATTATTATTATTACATGTTGCATCTGGAAGGTTATTAAAAAAGTGGTCAGAGAGGACAGGGTTGTGAGGAAATATTGTTATTTCTTCACATTCTATGCCATATGTCAGCCCAAGGTCCAAAATATGAAGATGAGAACGAGTGGGACTATTCACATTTTGAACAAAACCAATAGCATCTAAGATAGTCTAAGATAGCATTAAAGCCTGCTATTAACCGATCACCTTCAATGTCAGCATGGATGTTAAAATCCCCCACTATGATGACCCTGTCAGTATTTAACACCAAATCAGAAAGAAACTCTGAAAACTTATCTAAAAATTCAAAATCGTGTGAAAGCTACAAGTTCAGTAGAGAAAGTGCTATGTTTTAAAGTCGTTCTGGACCGTTATAGTGACTTAGATACATATAAAGAACCAAATTCAGACAGACATAGCCTGAATAGCATGCTGCTCAGCAGTCAAAACAGGAAGTGAACCAACACTTCTCACCAACAACTGCAGTAGTAACTTCTAGTGGCAGGAGGACAACTTACACCATAGATGTTTTCATGTACCCCCTCCAATGCACTGGGGGACCACTAGGGGTACTAGTGCCTCTGGTTGGGAATCGCTGAGCTACACTGTAGCCAATCCAGCTGCTGTCCATCAGCACCACCTCTGACTAGTGTTGCACCAATGCCATTTTTTGGCCCCGATACCTGGCTGTGCAGTATTGGCCGAAACGGATACCATACTGATACCATCTGTTTAAAATTTATATGTATGTGTATATATGATGAACTGCATACTACTTGGTAGTAAAATAATTGCCATCATGGCTTTCTCAAGCTGCTGCCTACCTTTGTCAAGCTGGAACAAGACTAATACTAAGTGAATCCAGTAGAACTTTTTATTGCCTACTTGGAATGGGTGTCAATAGTTGCATAACCTTTTGGCTCTCAAAATCGGTATCGGTGCCCTATTTGTTGGTACTCGCAGTTACCAAAACCATCATTTTGGTGCAGGATCGAGGCCCCGCCCAATACTGGTATTGGTGCAACACTACCTCTGACCACCAACAGAAGGGAAGGTCAGTGAACCCAATGATAGAGACAAAAAGAGTTGGATAAAACTCAACCTTCCAAATGGTATGGACAAAAGGTTTGCAGGTCTGTCACAATTAGGGACAGAACAAACAATATGTCTTTTGATTATTTTGATCATTTCATGTGTTTACTGATAAGTAAAGGTAAAGAAAAAGGATGGACTGCATGCTATGCTATGCTACAGTAATATGTTTTGAGCTGTTGTTGAAGCTTGAACAACCTGTATCTCACTAAGAGTTTAAACACTGATATAACATTTGTGTTCATGTGTTCATCATATGTTAATTACATTTCGATTACCAAGTATGACCAAGAGTCATCTAATGGAATCCTCATTTCTATTCACTGCTAGCTATTTCAAAGAGGATGAAGAATAATTTCACTAAAGGTTATTGCAAGTCATTTAATAAAACATTATTTAGTTGAGTTTCACTAGTTTTAGTTAAGAGTTTTAAACTGAAATATGTTTGACTTGGAGCAAAATTATTTTTGTTAATAAACTCATAAATATAAATTCCCAGCTGGCTGGGAATTTAATATAACAGTTATCCACAACATTAATATGGTATCCAACCTGGATGAGCATTGAACATAAAATCACAACAACAGGCAGGCTTAGAGGTCAAGAGGCAGATCATGCAGGATCAGGTAATCAGAATACAGGAAAGGTAAAATAAGTCTCAGCAAAAACTCGAAATAATCTGGCACTGATGACAAGTCTGAAGGCTGGTTATAGAGTGAGTAATGAATTTGGATTAGATGAGCGGATAATGAGAACTGGGTGGATTTAAGCAGCTGTGTGAAATGAGTAATCAGACCTGGCATCAGTGCTGAGATCTAGACAAATGGATCATCCAACAAAACAATTTAGAGTTCAGTATTTTCATTATTATAGCTTTATTTTTTTGCGTGGAACCCCCCCCCCCCACAGATAGCTTATTTCAGTAGTTCACACCCTACTCTTCATATATTGTGTGTGTATTTTAAAGCATGTTTTTTTGCACAATGCCCACCTGTGTTGCTCTAGTGTGTACTGGTAACCTGTCCACACTGTATCCCTTGTCTTGCCTATTGACTCTGACATCAAAAAAGTTATATCAATTGACCCAAGTTTTTTTTATATTTTAGCCTTATTTGATCAAATTCGTCTCTTACTAATATTATCTTTCTAATAGTGCAGATGCTGTCTAATGTTGGGCCATCTGCAATCATAGTACTGTCCATAGGAATACAAAGAATACAGGATAATTTGGATCCATTAAGAAGCTGAGACTGAAAAATGATATCCAAGCCTGAACAAAATATATGTTTCAGGTCAGTAATGCTGAGAATTATTTCCAGAGACACAGACATATGGTGGGATTAATGAGGATAATAGCCACTACCATTTTGGCCTTACATACTGAAACCAGCAGGAGAGCAGATGAAATTGTCAGTATTACACTAAAACCCAGAGGAAAAAGTGAGAAAAGATTACTCTATTGACAGAAAATAATAGATAAATTCTTGTTTAGACAGAATATGCTGATGAGTTGAAAGGTTGGCAAAATTATTTTTTTCATTGTTCACCCAACACTGTATTTGTATATATATTCTATAACTGGAGTTTTACTACTCTACTGGTGTACAAGTAAAGGTCCGGAGACATTTTTAATTATAATCTGTTACTTTAATTTAACAGTGAAATATTATGAGGTGTTTATGCATCCGTGTTATACAATGAAATTTTAAATAAAAAAAAAAAANGTTTCTCCTTATCAATAAAAACAGAGAAGAGCAGATGGTGTAAATTAAACAACAAAAAAACATGTCCATGCTCCTTACAACTCAAATGTACATTTTTTTCACAGTAATGGTAAGTAAGAATTAAATTGCTGTAATATCCAAAAACCTTTTTAAAAACATTACTCTCAACTGTACCTGAAAGGAGTGAATGACCCCACTAGGAAATAAACTGCTTAATTAAATATAAGATTAACTCAGAATATCCTACAATATTTTATTTCTTAACTATAAGGCAAGGTTATTTTACATAAACACAACATTTTCTCATTAAGGACTTTAAACAAGAGACACCATGGAAATTATGCCCATGCTTTTTGAAAACTGCCAAATGTTTAATTAATTCAAAACTATTTCTCATCTGTAGGTAAAAATTATCTAAAAGTTTACGGTCAAAATGCTGGATGGTTTCTCAATTTTTTTAGCAAAAGGAATAGAACTTTATAACTGCAAGTGACAGGCTCGGTTGCAAAAAAATAAATAAATTCTACAATCATCTCATGCTCAAAATCATACATATTGGAAATGACAAATTTCCCTTTAATGCTGTCTCCTTGAATGTTCTTCTTTCGCTTATTCATTTGTCCAGCTCTCACACTCCCTCCCTTCCTTTCCTCCACAGCAGCCTTAATACTCTCTCCATGGAGTTGTAAGTATCCTTCCTTGGTCAGCCAGGGTCAGCCTAGTTTGTTGATTTAATCCTTGTCTGATGTTGTCTCTAGCTCCTGGTCAGACTCAAATGACCGTAGCACCAGCTAACTGGAACTGTCCGATCAGCTGTCTGATAACAGCTCTCTTTAACGCCCACCAGTCCAATTTGATCGAGAAAGCTTATGAGAAGCAAACACAGCAAGGTATTGCTGTTTACCTAAGAAGCCTTAAGAAACAGAAACTGTAAGGTGGACTAGGATGACTCATAGAGAGCAAGGTTTATAATGAAATGTTGAAACTGTCTTCAACTTTTGATATAGTGCTAAAAATCAAAACGAAGTAATGTTTTTTCTAGCCAACTTTGTTTTCCAAGTAAAAAATTTAATATCTATAAATTAAGTCATACTGTACCTGGAATGGATATACAGTAACAATCTGGTGTAGCATTAGGTGAAAGAGGCACAACAAACATCAGGACAGCTACACTGTTTCCAAGACATTCTGAACAAAGTGTTTCAGTTGAAGCACTCTTTAATAGCTGACTTTTCATATGGAAACTAAAAGAACCCACATACTAAAATAAATGGTGGATAGAGAAATGGAAATCCAAAATAGGGGTAAATGATGGATAGATGTATGACTAAAGGGAAGGATGGAGTGATATAGGATTGGACTAATGCATCCAGATTTATGACTGGAGGATTGTCATGCAGATGAATGGACTGAATGCAAAAGGCTGCAACATCAGATAGAACGACAAGGATGAAGAGATCAGAGGTGGAAGGATGGATAGATGGATAGATAAAAAAATATATAAATGACACAAAAAACAAGCATTATACCCCTAAAGGGCTGGTTATACTCCCCGCAGCAGTGTGTCGCTGTGTGGCTGTCGCAGATATTTTTGATTTATGCTAAATTTTGAAGCGTGGTCTGCTGTTATTCCACGCCATAACGCAAGAGGGACAATCACAAACTAGCTGTGGGTCTAGAAGATACGGTCAAGGCTTTGAGGAAGTGGAAAATCGCAAGGGGCAAGTTTTCACGAGAACGGAGGGACATGAGGGCGAAAAAGAGCAGGTGGAAAAAGGGTCCCAGCATTCTCGCGCACCTTGCTCTTCTAGCTGGTCCCACTTCACAAGTCGTTTTTCACAATGGCAGTCATACAAACAAACAAGCTGGTAAGGTACCAAACAGGAAATATGCATAGTGTATAGCAGATGTAGACTTTACCAATCAGAGGCCTACTGTCTGCGGCAGGGGCGGGGGCACATTTGCGTTCATTGCGCCAAATCAGCCTTATAACCTCACAACTGACCTATTTTCTTCTTGAGCCTGTCCCTGACCCCCCCAAAAAAACAAATGTAAATCCCAGACTTTTTTTTTCAGAGGCCCTACATGAATTTGGACTGCTCTCTTATGCTAAACTATTCATCACTGGTTGCAGCCCAGCTGAACACGAGCCTACTGCTGGCGGGCATTGAGCGATTCGACTGGATAGGAGGATTAGATGCTATTCTCAATGGTGTCTCACTGGTGGCTGTTAAGGGGTGGGCAAAAAAAATTATTCATTTATTTCACCCATCCAGATTTCAACACTTTTTGGCAGATCTGAGCTGGCAGCTGCTTGGTCACAGATGGACTCGAGTTTGTTAAAATGAACACTGTTATCTGAAACTCTCCACTGCTACAGTTTAATGTAAGTGAATGGCCAAAAAAAAAAAAAAAAAAATGAATTCACTGTTGTATTTAAGTTTTTGCACTTTTAGATTTACTAATGCATGCGTGTGCAAGAGAAACCCTGATTGTAAATGAGTGCACACTGCTTCATTTTGGTAATGGAAATTCTGGGAAGCCCTTAGTTGCTACTGGTAATGGAATGAGAATGTATGTATAATTTAAGACTCTCTACAGGCTCCCAAAGGCACACAGTCATATACAAGCAAGCAGACATATTCAGAAGGTGCTTAACCGCTTACAGTGTTTTCTCATCTCAGTGAATGAAATCAGTACTAAACAATGCCAGACCTTCTAAAATCTCGGCATCTGTTTTTTTTGTTTTTTTTCTAACAATTTGGCAAGATGAAAAAAAGACTACACAGAAATATTGAACAGTAGGCGGGGAAAAAAAGGTTTAATTCTCTTATCATCCAAACTTCAGTTTTGAACATTATGACCCTTGCATCCCAAACTAGATTATGGAATAAAATTCAAATACTTCCCTAAAGTGGACATGCTTTGGACAGAGCTACTGAAAACATTGAGCTCATAAAACAGTTGGGACACTTTACCCGTTACTGCAAGTTATTCATAAGGGCTAATGATTGTTTTAATTCTATCATGCCTAAACTTTGTTTGGCTTAAGTTTTGACTTGACATTTTTTTCTATTTAACCATGTCATAATTTAATGTTATGCACACTTGTGATTTTTATGTATACTAGACAGACCCATATATAGGCTTGAATACATTGTTTAAAGACGACTTCATTTACAGATAGCCTACTTTTTTATTTGTGCCTAACCCTGTCATAATCAGATTATTATACCAGTAATCAATCTCCACAACAGATGGTCTTCACTCTTTGATCTGATTTAATAAAGTGAATTTCTCTGAGACACCAACAAAGAAAATTAATTCTCACCAGCTTTCATATCTAAAAAAAGAGTTTTTAGCAAATATTTTAGCAATCCACGCTCTCCAGGGATAATTTTTGCATGCAGCTCGGTTTAAAACTTCAGTTTTCAAATCAAATCAAAAAGGAATACACCTTCTGCATTTTCCCTTTGTGTGGATTACTTTGATATCCTGAACACTAGACAGAAGTCTAAAAGTGGAGGCATAATTAGTATTATGAATGGCCACACTAAAAAAGTTTCAGAAAAAAATTAGAAAAGTTAGTGTGTAATACCTTACAGAGATGTACTAACAAAAATGTATTATTACCAAGTATATTATTTATTATTACCTACAAACTGAAAGTCTCAATCTTAATGTGTGAGTTGCCTTAGATATTGCAATTTACAATTACATACTGCAGGAGTGGGTCTCGCATTTATGCGGGCAGAAAGCTTTGCACTACGACACGGCAGAACAAATAAACTAGCGACTGTAGAAATCGCTATTATGCTCAAATGTGACTATGGCAAGTATAGAGTAACAACAACATTGACTTAACTACAAGTAGCGCTACGACCTGTAGATGAAACATGTTTAATTAGGATTATGTAGCTCACATACTGTAGACCAAATAGGTATACACCAAAACAATTTTCTGGATGCATACCCAGGACAGTACTCAGCTTTTCACTGACATCTGAAGGCTAAAGGACACTCATTTGAGGACAAGAACGTCCATGTTTGAGCGAGGGGTTAAGAAAACCATCTCACTCTTATGAGCGAGTTAACAACCCATCAGAACCCCCTAACGACCACTGACACCCAGTGAATTCCAAGAACAAAAAAACATTATAAAAACACTTTATAAAAACAAGACATAATTTCATTAACAGATTTACTTTTTGTTGATAAATCTTGCCCTTCTGAGGCTTTGTGAAGGCAAATCTGTGTTTTACATGGTCCAATATTGTGTCACAAGCCTAAAAAAAATTATGTACCAGTTTAGGCTGAGCCCCAAGCTTTCCAATACCTTTGTATTGTAGATGAGCTACTGCGCATGTACAACTTTTAATGACAGTCTATGGGCAAAGATTTTGAGAAAAATGGAATGACGCTTTACTAGTCATTAAAGATTAAATATTTATCTTCCACATAAAAAAATATATATATAAATTTTGAAAAAAATTGCGTTTTAATTTAAAATTAAATAAATAAAATTAAATCATAAAAATAAATTAATAATTTTTAAGAGCCCTCTATTTGCCAGCCGCCACTGTTGACAGCCCCAATCGGTCCTTTTTGGCCAATTCAGTGGGAGGGATGAAAGGCTCCTTTCGCCCCACTAATTCTTTGTTAGACCTAGAGTATATTAAAGACTTAATGACTGAAGAAGCCTCTTGGATGAGAGGCAAAAAATGTCTTCTAGAAAACTTCACGTCCAGTTGCCAAGACTGAACTTTTTCAAGCTTTACCTTGGTTACTTCTCTTCAACTACTTTGGAGAGCTTCAAATCCTGCCTCCTCTGCTTCAGTCATCTCGTTAGCAACTCTCCCCCACCGTGGCCTATTGGCCCCATCCTCACCCTCTTCCAGGTCTAACACTTGGTGTAATAACCAGGGATGAATATATAAGCTTCCAAACAAACACAGTATGGCTATCAAACTTACGACCACAAATACTTAGTCTGCTAATATCATTATGCTAAACAGTTCCCTAAAACCTGACGATGATGTGGAACAAATGACAGATATATTTGCCATCTTAGGCCTATAGAAAATCTATATCCTACAGACTGATAAAAAATTATCTATGTAAACAAACCTCTTCATCACTTGACAAGATACGTAATGCAGCCATGTTGTACCATGAGTTTCCGTATTGTGGAAGGGGAGAAGCAGTTTGGGGAGCAGTTCATGTTGCTTCAGTCTGACCATTAGATGTTGTTGAAAAGCTTGAAGCTTCAAGAGCAGAAGTGTGACTCTAGTCATACTCCAAAACGATGTCCTGTTAAGGTTTAGAACAGAGAACCCAGTATTCAAGCAGACAGATAGTATATTCTCAAAAAGCGTTTATTTAAAGGACGGGTCTGCAGTAAACAGCTAGGGTAACTAAGGTAGGAACCTCTGCAGGAAGGAAACACAGGTTAGTGACCTAGTTAATCTGACAGAGAAGATTATGAACATGTGAGTCACTAACCTGGTCTTAAAGATCCATCCGTGCCCTGAGGACAAAGTAGGTTCCAGCCGGTTGGCTGCTGAAAAGACGCGGTGGACGCTGCTCAGAGAGTCCCAGATGTTAAACCCCCGGGGACGGGAGAACGTGCAGGAGATCAGATCTATCAACACCACAACTACGAGAAACATTTTTTTCCTCATGACATTCCGGCAGCTCTGTTCCTTGGTCAGAAGGAAACTGGACTCTCTTTGCCTGGGATTGTTAATGGCCCCTTTCCATTAGTAACAACTTAGTCATTTCGGATCAGCTTACTTTTTATGCTTTTCTATTAGCAGATGCTACTGAATAAACATGAGTATTTTAAGTACCTTCATGGATGAGGTACCAGCCATAGAAAAATGTGCTGGAAACGCAAGGTCAGAAGAGTACTGGTTTTAGCGAAGCCATTTAATGGTCTTCCACAAAGTATACATTCAAGTTTGAACCCATTAAAAGTAATACATTTGTGATTTATTGATCCTATCATGATAACCTTAAGGAACTTTGGGGGGAAAAAAGCAGCCCTTACTTCTTCACAGACAAATCTGTGTTCACTGGGACAAATTGGTTTTGTGTTTTCTGAATCAGTTAATCAGTAGATTGTAACAGAAATATACTGTTAAAGGCATCGAACAAGAGAGTGGTTTACTTGAGCCTAAAGCATTTGCATGCTTTCTTAATGAAATCATCAAGCAAGATGTATGTTGGCACAAAATATACTGTCACCAACATTTGTTCACAGAAAGCTTTCCATATTGTTGCTCCATTTCGCCCTTTAATTGGTATTTGCCCAACGACATTTCAAAACACATTTGACTGTCATATCATTAACATCCACTCGATTTCCTTCTGTTTGTGTATGCAATTTGCATTTGATTTCTACCAGTCAAGCTATAATTTACACAAAGCCACGTCCGATGTGAGCGTATGGCAGAGCGCCAAGCGATGAGTCAGGACATTATAATGACTGGGCGGCATTGTGAGGGGAAAAAAATGGTTTTTGTACCTTCATCCTTGTCAAAACAGCTCCACTGTGTCTCATCTTTGAAGATGAAAGTCGGAGGACTAAGAAAAGAAGCCATACGGTAAAGCCACTCAAAGCTTTGTGTCCTTTTCAATCTATTCTCTACCCGTGTTTGTGCATTAGCTACTCTAACAATAGAGGTGAGAAAGCAATCATTACAGCATCTGAAATGGAGGGAGTGGAGGCTCCATCTCTGGCATGTTTATTTGCAGCTTTGTGAAAAAAAGTGCTTTATCCCAAAAAAAAAAAACAAAAAAAATATATCCAAGTGAAAATGGCCCCATGTTCAAAAAGTCCAGGCTAATTCATTGAAAAAATTTAAACTACTATATTCCCTCAACTTTATCAGCCACACAAGGGGCGTACTCTACAAAGTTCATCAGCTCACAAAAAATCTGTGGCGCAACTCTTAACATACAACATGGGTTGTAAAAAAATATATGTTGCACCAAAGTGACCTGTCATGAGAATTATCGGCAGCTAAACTTTTTAAATCCAAAATAACAAGCTAAAAAGAACCAAAATGTGTCCATCCCAAAAGTGATTATTATTTTAATCTAAAGTAAAGGAATATCAACCTGATGCTTTTCCACATGTTTAAGCTTTACGATTTTAAATCAAATAAAGAAAATGAGCCAAATTTAGCTTCATACATTATTTTAACACACCTATGAATGATGTTAACAGTCTCAGTCATATGTAAAATGTAAACCTATGGTCTATGCATCAAGAAATATAAACTAAAGAAATATAAAGTTAATATATATCCTTAAAAGGACACATGCATTCTTACAGAAAAAAAGATGGTGACTCAACAAAAAAAATCCCTAAAAGTCAGATGAGATGATTAATTATGTGGACAAGGTATAGACCATTGTTGATGTTCATAAATAGCTGTGTAAAAGTGTGCAGTTGTGCAAAGTTATCGCCAGTGGAAGAAAGTGAAGGATGTGTGTCCAGAGATCTTGATTAGCTAAATCAGGCATGCCCAAATCAGTCCTCGAGGGCCGCTGTCCTGCAGGTTTTAAAGGTTTCCTGCACCAGCAAAGCTGATTTTCATTGATAGCTGATTAACAGGTTTTTGCTGAACTGCAATCATCAGAATCAGCTGTGCTAAGGCAGGGAAACATCTAAAATTTGCATGACAGCGACCCTCAAGGACCAACTTTGGGCATGCCTGACCTAAATGTATGCGATGATTAATGGCAGATTAGCTGGTTTAAATGCTAAATTCACACTTTTATTTGTTTTCCTGAGGCACACAGCTGGGCTTGTGTTCATAGAAAAATATAAGACGGTCCCACATCACCCCAATCCACTGTCGGGTGTGAACTAAATACACATTTATTGCATTACATGCTGCAAGGTAATGATCCTACGTATACCATCAAGTCCCCTTCTGAACTCCTCAAAAATAAAAATACATGGCTTAGAGGAGTCCAAGAGGCAAATGCTAACTATTTTCATGGTAATGCAGAGCTGAAAAACACACACAGACTATTGAGGGAGGGGCTAAATACAATTAGTAGCAGGAAAAATATACATGTATGACACTATGAGTAACAGAGTATAAATAGAGAGGGGGAACTTAAGAGGACAGACGCAAGAAAGCTGGAACCATTGGCTACATTTGAATTTATGGTCATAGTGCGGTAAGGAGGTCTTGTTGGATTCCAAGACTCCTCGTTATGTGGCATACAAATGCGTCTTTCTTTTTGCCTGAATTAAAGGATGGGTCCGGTCTATCCTACCTATCCTTGGTTATCCCAGGATTCATTGCGAGGCCAAGCAAGCTGGCTGCTGCGTGATCAAAGGTAAAATGTACTTGGCGCCGAACAGTGGTGAATATAATACAAGTATGTGAATAATTTGGTCTGAAATTTATGAAGATAGTTTTTTTAAGCTGTTATTGAGTCAGATATGTGGTGGGTAATTTTTGATTTATCATATCTTTTACTGTGTAAATGGGTTTGGCTGTAATTTAAGGACAGATTCTTATATATCTGCAGTGTGGGGAACATACTTGGCGAGGACACAAGTAGTCCATACTCACATTCTAGTGAATTGAGAAACAGCCGCAGTTTTCAAAAGTTTGGTATTCATTATTTTCCTTTTTTGTGTGTCAACTGTCACGGTTGCTGGGGACAGAGGTACGGTGGTAAAAGCCGGACCTGTTTGAATGCACAGCCAAAACTGTTCCAGTCTCCTTATTTTCGAGGACTTCGAAGGATCCAGTTCAGGTAGGCCGCGTCCTTTGAAGACATAGCCCATGAATTCTAACACAGCCATTCTTTCACTACAAAGGTAAGCATGTCATTTCCTTCTGGCTTGTGCTGCTGGTGGTAACAGAGCCCCCTTTTCTACCCCTTCTTTAAAGCCTTATCCCACCCATGTGCATTTATCCAAACAGACAAACAATCCATGCATTTTATTAATGTTCAATCTTTCTTCCCATGTTAGCAAAGGGGTACCCCTTGAGACCAATTACATGCAAACATATCAGCTTTAGGACTCATGCAAGCAGTCCCTACTTATACTTTTCTTATTCATTTCCCTCCCTTTGTGGCAGACATTTTCTGTAATAAAGTAAATGAGGTTGGGAAATGGTGGGACTCAAGGTGATATTTCAGTGAGTCACTCCCCAGAAACAAGAGAGTGGAGGGAGTGTCTGGATGAGATGTATGTGTGATTGTGATTTATGTGAATTATTATTGCTGGCTGGTAGCTTATTACAGGGATGCTATCCTTAAAAACTTTAACAGCATCTATAATGAAAACAAGAAGATTACTTGTGGCATTTATTTTTTATATTATCTTAAGTATTTTTGCTTACAAATTCTATTGCAAGATGCAGACAGACATAAAGTACTGAGTGGATATATTTCCAGCGTGTACTGAAATTAAATAAATTAAAATGTCTGCTAAAATGAGTAATGAAAGCTAACCTGAATACAAATACAAATAAATAAATACAAATAAAAAGTATTTTTTCAGAATGATTTAATTCATGAAGTAAAAAGAAAATCCAAACCACCTACACTGTAGGAGCCATAAGTAACATGATGCCGCATGATGATGATTTAAAAAAAATACAAGAAATATTTAACTCATTGAGATATCTGAGTGATACACCTCATCCAAAAGAGTTAAAAAAGAAATCCGATCCTATGCAGCTGCCATGTGGGGGTTCTGCAACAGGTCACTTGCACTTAACACTGCAGCCAAACTGTCGCTGCTGCAGAAACTGCGCTCTCAAAAGACATGTTCACTTGGGTTCAAGTTCTTTCCTTCGAGTTATCTGACAATAGACGGATCAGCATTACTGCTGCTGCTATAGTGTTGACGCTGCACCAATCTGTTTTGGGGAACAGAGAACAGATAAAAAAGCCAAATCTCTTGATTTACCAGTCAGTCTACCTTCTCACACACACCTAGGGACATGACATCTGGATCATGACGAAAAGAACAAGATCCCGGATAGAATCAGTTCAATAGAGATTTCTCTGCAGGGTGGCTGGGTACTACCTTAGAGATGTGAGAAGGGGTGAAGAGCTTGGTGTTCTGGGAGAGGCTCAGAGTAGAGCGCCTTCTCCTCCTCACCAGGTGGAGTCAGTTGAGGTGGCTCAGACATTTTTTTCGGATGCCTCATGGACACCTCCCACACGAGGTTTTTCAGGAAAGTCCCACTAGGAGGAGGCCTAGGGGTTCACCAAGGATACATTGGAGGGACTAAAGGCTGATTTATACTCAGCAACCAGGTCATCGGCGTGTGTTTCGCAGTTAACACAGATATGCCCCTTCCACAGACACTCTGGTGCACATCTTTGAAATTGTAGGTGACCGCAGACAGTGCCACAGACAGGAGGCCTCTGATTGGTCAAATCGACATCAGCTCCACACTATCCTTTTTTCCAGTGTGATACCTTACTGGCTTGTTTTTATGCGAGGTGCACGAGAAAGCAGGGACCCTTTTTACACCAGGATCTCCTCATGTCTCCCCGTTCTCACACAAACTTGCCCCTTGCATTTTTTCACTTGCTCATCTCCTCCGCCGTACCACAGCTAGTTCATGATTGTGCCTCTTGCGTTGTGAAATGAAATAACATAGCACAGACCACGCTTCAAAATTGGGCATGAATCAAAAATATCTGCAACAAGCTCAATGCGACACCCTGCTGCAGGATTATAACCAGCCCTTATGTCTCTGAGGTGGTGTGACAGTGCCTCAGGACTCTGGATAGAGAGTTGTGTGGGAGACTCTGCTGAGACTCCGGCCTGCACGACCCAGACAAAGCAAAAGACGAGGAGTACGATTATAAGTAGGTGTATAATTTCACATCAGATACCATTATCTATTGAAAAGAATAAAATGATCAGAACCAGATATTCTTGCAAATAAATTAAATAAAATTCCCTTCAAGTAACTTTATAACTGTACTGGCATAAAAGAAGTACAAATAATATTTCTCTAAAAAAGGTTATCTGGTAATGTAAGCTTAACAAAATTGGAGATTTATTTGTTTATCAATAGACTATTGCAATGTATCCCTCATAAGTGTGCAATAAATATATAACCCTCAGCTTTTTTATCTACTCAGTAAAAAAAAAAACAGAAAAGGCATAATGATTTTCTAATAAACACAGATACATGTACGCAATTAAACTATGCCATTAATTATTTATCAAATAATTGTAATTATATTTATCAGGTCCTCATGTGATATGCTTTTAAACATCTAATTGGTAAAGTGATTAATTAAATATTTTGTATCTATATATACAAATATTGAGCAAGTTGCCCATTTGCATTTTATGACCTTAAACCTTTTTTGAGCTGCTGTCCTTGTCTCTCTCCTTGTATTTGCTGCCAGCCATGCACCATTGCCATTCTGCTTATTGTTTTATTTCAGCAGGCAGTTAAACAGGAAGACATAAACCAAAGCAGGAACCATTAGAATCTGACTGAGAGGTCATTGTCACCCTGCATTAAAATCTAATTTCATCAACATGATATCTTTAAGCATACAGGGTGAAGGAACACACACATACATACATAAAATATATATATATATATATATATATATATATATATATATATATATGAATGATTAAAAAATGACTGATGAAGATAAAAACAATAAAAATAATGTCTAAATAAAGTTTTAATGCCCCTGCGGTGTTATAGTCTCCGAGCCACATTTGGATGCTAAAATATTTCATCCCAAGAAGGACTGTGCAAGGAATAATATTGAAATGGAATATTGAAATGGTATCAGAATCTACAAAGACCTGGCCGGGCGTCCCTCTAAATTTTCAGCTAAAACATGTAGAAGACCGTTTATAGATGCAGCCAAGAGACCCTTGACCATTCTGGATGAACTACAAAAATCTACAGCTGAGGTGGGAGACTCTGTCCATGCGACAACAGTCAACCATATACTGAACATATCTGGCCTTTATAAAAGAAAGCCATTTCTTAAAGTCATAAGGAAGTTATACTTAAATGTCAAATCATTCTGGCTTAAACATATATATATAAATGTACTCTTTATCAGACTATATTGTCCCAAAAGCTAGAAAAATTATATTTTTAAAAAATTTCTGTCTTAAAATCTGTGTTTAAACGTCAGCCTGTACACCTAAATTCGGCCAGTCATATATCAATGGTCATCTGTCAATCAAATCTTTTCATACCATTTTGATTCATATGTCCCTGCTAATATACACCATGGTTGAATAAAGAATAATTTACTTTACCATTTAGTTACATCCCAGTGTTCACAGGGATGGACGTCTTTGTCAGGCGTAGAGCTAAGAGAACTGGCAGCGCTGCGAGGCAAGGGCTCAAACATGTACATCAAACGAACTGCCGCCCTCTTCGAAGACAACTTTGTCCCCGCTGTACTCTCTCTACATAAAAAATGTATGACGGAGACTCATCCACAACCTCCGACACAAAACTCTCCTTCTCTCGCATGGTTCCGCTGTCCATAGTGTTCCTTGACAATGTTGTTGCTAAGTGCTACTTGGTCCCAATGTAATTTCCCATTGGGAACCTACTAGTACTAAGTTGCTAACTGGTTAGCAAGATGCTTCCCACAAACCGGCCACAACCAAACATTCTTGTGAACCTTTTGTCACAACAATCCTGCCCCCTTGATAAACGACCAATCATATTCACTTTATTCCCTCGTGAAAAGTCTGGCACAACTTGGGAGAATTCAGAAATGCAATGGTTGGAACAGCTGTTTCCCTACGACTTTAAATATATCTATAAAAATATATATAAAAATGTCTTGTTTAAAGTTTACCACAAGCCACCTGGGAGACACAGCAAACATTTGGAAGAGTGTGCTCTGCCCAAATAAAACCAAATATAACTTTTTGGCAACAATAACAAGTGTTATGTTTGGTATAAAAGCAACATAGTTCATCACCCTGAATACACCACACCTACTGTCACACATGGCAGTGGCTGGACCATGGTTTGGGCCTGCATTTCTTCGGCAGGGACCGGGAAGATGGTTAGAATTAATGGAAAAATGGATACAGCCAAATACAAGACCATTCTTGAAGAAAACCTGTCGGAGTCTGCAAAAGACCTGAGACTGGGACACAGATTTACCTTCTAACAAGACAATGATCCAAAACATGAAGCAACATCTATAATGATATGGTTCATAAATAAACATATCCAGGTATAACAACGCCAAAGACCGGGACCAGGATTCAACAAGAATGTGATGAAAGAACTCAAAACTGCGGTTCACAAATGCTCTCCATTCTTTGTAGAGATACTGGTTTTAATTACAGTACCATTTTTTATCTTAATATAGCAATGTGCCAGATCAATCCCAAAATAATGTGTGTGTGTGCACTTGTAGAGGGTGGGACAAAATTGAAATACAAGAAAAAAGAAGGGTAAGACTAATAAGAAAACAGACATGTTTATTACTGTATACTACAATACCACTAGCATTGCATATTTATGTCACTGGGTGGTTTTGCAGCACTTAATTAGTACCTTAAAATGCCTAAATTACTGTTGAAAGCAGTAACTAGTAACTATGGCTAAGTTACAAATTTATAGTAACTTACCAAACATTGACTATAACTATCTTCAAGTATGTGTTATACAATCCCACAACTAATGCACACCATCAACACTGTATAAATGATATTGTGCTTCATAGTAGTGTCCACTTCATGTCTATTTCTGATATTTTCATCTGTGGTACAGTGAGTCCTTAAGCTAAATGTGGCTGATGCAGTTTATCTTCATTGATAAAGTTGTTTTCAACTTAAAAGGACAAAGGAGGTGAGGGAATATCATTTGAGATCGTGTCATTGTTAATGTCCCTGGCCAACGTGGAGGGAACATTAAAATGTGTGCAGCGATTATCCCACCATGGCATCATCCATCACCATGCTACCCTTGGCCCCTACAACACTGCCCATCTGATCATATTGCTTAACGCCCTACACAACAGACTCATTCCACCGGATCAGATAGACACCCCAGAGCAGCTCTGGTACATTGTCATTTAGGACAACATACGTTTCCACCAAGGTGCTCTGGTTCATAACTAGTTCAGTGCCCACCCACACCTTTTATTTGTTTACGTCCGTCCTTATCGTCCATCCCTCAATCCTATTAAAATTTTTTCTCTTTTTATCTGTTGCCTGGAGATGGAAAGTATATGACCGGAATCCACAAAGGCATGTACCCTTTCTCCAAGCTATGGAAGATGCATTTGGAGATGCTTTTCATTGCTTATTCGCTAAGCTAGGTAATATTTCCACCTGCTGCTTGGCAAGGGAAAACATTGCATGAGATTTTTATGTGACCCCAGCAGATCTATATCAACAAGACAATAAAGCATTGTTTTTTGTTCGTTTTACTGTAAATGTATGTATTACATTTTTCTGTTTGGTATGTATACCTTTGTATGTGCAACTTTGTGAATGCACACTTTGCACACAGTTTTGTTTGGAAAAATAAATATATTTGTCATTGTGTTTTTGTGTGTTTTGTGTTTAAAAATAATGAAATATAAAAATGTTTATATAATATAAAATATTTTACAACGCACTGTTGTATGTATTGTCTTTAGTAAGTGTAACACTGAACAACACTAAGTCTTTATGATGGAGAGGGTTTTTTTTTTTTATATCGACCAAAATGGTTTTCAAGTGGCTCATATAAATGTCTATTGATCTGATGGTTTGGGTGTGTAATTTGAAAACAAAATACCATTTTGAGAACAAATATCATTGTTTTGTATATAATTTTTAATTTTGCAGGAGAATTGAGTACATTTGCCCACTGTGTGTGTGTGTTTGATTTGTGAAAATCTGTGTAAACAATTGAGAAAACTGTAAACTAATGTGGAAGTATTTCAGCAGTATTGCTATGACAAGTCCTGTCCTTACCCAGAAGACTGTGGTCCACTATGACTACCATCAATCCGATGCATTTCTGTCACAAAATAAAGTCTGTAAGGCTAAAGGCTGTCCATATTCAACACAGTAGTCTGGAGTTCCTTTCTTATCAAAGTATTCATACTCCTGATCCATAGAGGAGTGAATGATGAAGTGCTAAGAACAGGAGGTAAGAGCTACAGTTTGCACAATTCAAATGGAGAGGTTAGGTCTTGAGGCTTGTTTAGACTTTAGAAAGATTTTGTCATTTTGTTAACACAAGTGTAAAACAAAAAGAAATTTCGTTTGGAAACAGCTCACTGGACAATTTCACCTTTTTAAAAGTGCAGCCTTGAAAAATAGTAAAAAATTACACTGCTTTACTGAAGGTGGGCTGTTGATGCCATCTTGGAGTAATTTTGGTAGGTCAGCTGCACTTGGGTTCAATGTTTTCTCCATTTGTGAACAATGACCATAACTGTTCTTAACTAGAGACCTGAACTAATTGATGGGTGTATAACAGTTTTTACACCAGTAGTTGTTAATGACTTTTTTTCTATCATTTTATTTCTGGGATTGGGACATAATGTGTTAATTTCCTTTAGCCAATATCATGTTTTCAGACAGATTTTCCTGATGTTAATGATTTGGTTGTAAATTGGCCAGGATAAAACTGACTTCAATATGGCTACATATTTTAAAGTATTGTATGCAATTTTTTTTAAATACAAAACAAAACACCGTATGGCCAACCAGCACCTGTTAATGTTCAATTATAATAATGCATGGAGCTTTTAGTATGGCCTATTTGTAACAATTATAGTGAGATTTGGATTACAGTAGATGGTACGACAAATAGGGTGCAGAACAGAAAATGGAGAGTGATCATTTCAGAGTGGAAGACTGAGAAAGGAGACTAAAGGGAAAAGAGACACAGAGGAGAGATCATTATTTGGCTTGTTCATCAGAGAAGCAGGCGGCCCTGTGTGTGTGTTTTCCGGGCATGCAGCTTCCAACACTCCCCTCAAAGTCTTTTTCAATAATGTAGATGTCCCTCACTCGCAAGCCCGTCTCCTCACCACTTTTAATTGTTTTTGGCCTGTTTTGCCATTTCTCCCTCGTGACTGTGTCAGTTCCCTGCTCTTGTTTACTTTGCTTGTGTCTCTATTGGTTTGGATCACTGCTTTGCATAGATGGTGCATATCATGTGGTTGGGAATGCATGTATCTGTTTTTACATATTTGTATAAAAGCGCACAGTGGCAGATCTGAAGACAACAGTAGTGGACCAGAAGATAAAACGCCTAAAGTTTCAATAGTTTAGAAACAGACTACATGTGCTGAGACATGCTGTATTGTCATTGCATTAAGTACTAAAACAATGTAAGTAGATTTCGAAATAATATCTCAAATATTTAACATCTCACAGAATATAGAACAACCATAAATATGGTAGGACATCATCATACACCGACACTGATGGACTGTGCTGCAAGACCATAAACCATTTTTACATACGGTAAGTTTACCTCACATCAAGGAATTATCTGTTAAAGTTTGGTGATGATCCAGATCATAAGTTGGATAAAGTTTTATTATGAAATATTCTTTAATATTATTTGGTGGAAAAAGCAGCTCCTTCCTTAACCAGAGGGTGGCAGCAGTGACTATTGAGAGTCACTTGTCTGTCAATAGTCACAGATTGAAAGCTTCAGCAAACTAAAAAAATAAATAAGTAAAAAATTAATAAATAAAACACGTGGAAGACCAGGCATGTCTTGCTCGAACTCTCAATTTGCAGATCAAAGAAGAAAGCGGAGTGCAGAGCAAATGAAGAAGGTGAGAGTAGAACAGGCACCAGAGGCTGCAGACTCGCGCTGTGCCTTCCTTCTTAACCTATGAAAGGATTTAAAGAATTTTCTATTTTTACCTGAGAAAAGCCTCATGTCAAGGAACTATGAATTAAAATTGTTGCCGCCATCCAGATCATGTCCAAGTTTTTGCTACAGGTGTTACTCACAACATGGGGCAAAATGTACTGCTTGGCAGATGTCTGTACTCTGAGTCTTTTTCTAGTATGACAATGCTTTTATTTATCAGAGTTAGAAAAGCTAATCTGAGTCAATAGCAAAATAAATGATGCTAGATATGTGAAAACTGATACAAGATTTTTGCAGAGGTTCACTTTCTAAGAAGACATTTATGAATCATGCCTGTTCTGTCTTTTTTTTTTTAGCTGGTTAGCTATTAACTTCTCTCTTCTCAGCTCCACTCAGTTATATATACTGTATAGAGTAAGCATTTGCACCTGCCTCTCCTCTAATTAACCTAATTTCCCACACCTGCCTCTCTCTGCTGGTCTGCAATATTGTATGTTTTGCCCTTTAAGGACTATAGCAGTGTCTGCATGTGCTGCCAGCCTTCTTGAGTTCTTGTGTTCACTGATTGGGCTTCTCTTTCTGGATTCTTATTGATTTTTGAATCTATTGATGCTTTGGACTGTTTCTGCATGTCATTATTCTGTTCAGTATGCCACGATCCAGCATCTCACAGGCTGCTTCCATCTTGTCAGCCACTGTCTAAAAGCCTACATTAGCTTGTCACTGTCTGATTCTGTACTAGTCTGCCTCCTCAAGACTGCTACCTGTCCTTCTGCCTTTTTTTAGTCCTGATCATATCAAAAGCTTTCATATAAACCTTTTGAACACACTGCCTGTAGCTCAATATCAGGTTCTTAGAGGTTTCTCGATATGCATATACCTTAAAGGTAAATTCAAGAAAAATACATAAAACCAATTAAGAATCTGTGCAGGGAATAAAACATGTAATTGACTAGCACGCTTTAGCCATTCAACTGAGCATGATCTATTTTGAAAAAAAAAAAAAAACTGGAAAAAAAAATCCATCACCACATTTTTGAAGTTAAAAGTTTAAAAAAAAATTTTGTATGTTTTCTCCAGCCTTACACACCATAGTTGAACTATATATTAAAAAAAAGGTTGTGGTAGCAAAATGACAAAAAGGTTATTAAGGGTGTGAATAAGTGTGAACATTACAGCATAGACTAAAGTAGAAGTGATAAGGAAAAGTAATAAAGATTATTTAGGAAGTAAAATTAAGAAATAATAACTGCTGGAATGTGAAAAGAAATGGAGAAAATAAACTCTAGAAGTAAATCTTTGTATGAGTTAAGTAACACAACCCCTCCCTCATATGGCACACACACAGACACACACATTGAACCAGTGCGGCACATCTGACAGACAGGCCTCCCAGTGGGTTGTTAGCCACGCTTGCAGAAATACGGCTTCATTTCTGTTGACAGCCAGAGGAAAATAATTGGCCGATAACAACTCATCAGAATGCAGGCGATATGTATGATTTTCTCACCCAGTTGTATCACAGACAATCAAAGCTGGTGTAAACAACAAAATGCAGCTATTGTCTCATTCCTGTCAAGGCGATGTCTGGAGTAAAGTTTCGATTTGCTTACACACATTTGGATTTTATAGATTTGTATTTTTTGCCAGGATGACATGTTACATGAGGTAGTTCTGCTGTGCTGTTGTATATTTTATGCATTTTCTATATTTTTTCTATTGAAAACTATGTTTTGATTCACACTTTTGCAATTAGTTAGAGGGGGTTAGGATTAAAATGCTCCCATTTTAATCTTTTTTAATCACATACTGGTAAAAGATAGAGGCTGTATTTATCTTTCACTTTGTGGATCAATTGGTCTTATCTACCATTGCGATCTTTGCTGGTTATCTATCCAAAAGTAACTAAGAATCAAATATTACGAGTAAAAATGATCTAAAAAAAAATACATATATATACTGTATATAAAGGTTTATTAGATTCAGGGATCGACTTTTAGTGGACCATTCCAATTAGGGAGGGAGGGAGGGAGGGAGGGATGGATGGATGGATGGATGGATGGATGGATGGATGGATGGATGGATGGATGGATGGATGGATGGCACTTGGCATGTAGAGGGCACTAGGGCACTGCCCTACCCACCCAATGAGCTTGATTAAAAAATGAAAAACAAAATTTTAAAATAAAATATTTCAAATTATATTAACATGTACTTTTTTAGATGTGCAAGGTAAATATTTAATCTTAAATGACGAGTAAAGCTGTTTCCTTTTTCGTCTGATTGATGATGTTATTTCCTCCCTTGGGTGCAAAAATCTTTAATGATAGACTCTAATTAGAAGTTGTACATGTGCAGTAGCTCTTCTGCAATACAGAGGTGTAGGAGAGGTGGTAGAAACTGTCGTCACAGTTGTAGTGCGGGTTATTGCCTGTCCAATGGTGGCCAGGACAAAAGATTTTCAGTACCTATCAAACTATGGCTGCTTTCCTGAGCCACCATGGTGCTATGCAATGAATGGCTATTGGCCGTTATGTACTTCATTATTGCCTTAGTCCTTTTCTCCACCACTTCCTCCGCCTCCCTCCTCATCATTGCCACATAGGTCAGCCGTTATCCGATAGGGATCCGATTCAACTGTTGAATAAATGAACAATACATCTTGCCATAGACTTAGCCTTGACATAAACATTAAACATTAAAAAGACATGAGACCTCTGATATCAAATCACTAATATCTGATCCAGCTAATTAGTCGAAGTCAGAGTTGATGCCTGATCCTTAAGATGTTTTCAAATAGTTCATTATAGTTGGTTTTTTTAATGTGTATGGGGCATTTGACTTGAAACTATCTTCCCTGCTGAACATTGTTTTCTACACAGCATAAATCTGATACATGTATGTTTTCCTTTGTTAGTTTTTATTACACACAGTCATTGGCCATGTTGGGAGTAACAAGGTTGGTAACAGGGTGATTTTTCCAGTACCAGAGCAATCTGATTACTTTTCAATTTTTTGGGAGGAGTGGCGAACTCCCGATTGCTCCCCGGGCACTGCATAGTGGCAGCCCACTGCTCCCTAAAAGGGATGGGTTAAATATAGAGAGTTAACTTCTCCATTGTGAGATTGAAAAAGTTCAATTTATCTTTAATTTACTTATTTAAATACTGACAACACAGTTACATTACTTGCAATCTGAGGTGTTGGGAAGTCACTTTAACTCGGTCCTATAAAGCACATTTCCATGAGTGCATTCTCTCTGTTGCAGAGAAAAAACGATTTTGTTGCAGAGACAGAGCAGAAGCTGAGATACAGGCATACGAATGGCTGCGGGGACGTAACATGGGCCAGACTTCATTATGCAATGGTAGCTCACAAAGAGAGGAGAGATGTGAGGCAATGGCAAATCTGCAGAGCCAGTTAATACTTTTAAACCTGGAAGCATTGTCTAGAATAAAAGGCTAAATTTTCCCATGATTTGCTAATCATGATTGAAAATAAAATACTTTTCCAGGACCATGTCTTTTACAAGCAGCTTAATATAATGAAGCTTTTTACATTGTTTCACTGTTAGCAACACTGACTTTATAGCTGGCTGCTTTAGTTTGCTCTTTACTTCTTCAGTGTCATATTAAGTTAAATATTTTGTATCTTTTCAATACATTTCTTGAAAAGCATTATTTTTCATTATTGTTTTTTCCAAGTGAAGCCTGTTAATGTGCATAAATATCAAGTTCTTAAACATCTAATTTGCTCAAACATTCTTTTAATATATAAACGTTAAACATAATAATGATTATTATATTTATATAAATATATTGACTGTCTTGGCTGACTTGTCCCTCCAAATAAACCAAAATCAATATATTTTTTTCAGATTTTTAGTCTTTTTGATTGATTAAATGTATCATTTGTTAATTATTAATTAACATTTTATATTTAATGGTTAAATTTGCAGTTGTATGAAAAGTTTAGATAATGGAAAATTGCTATGACTTGTTACTTTGATTTAGGAATGACTGAGTTACTAATGCTGTAACTCAATTAATAAGTATATTACTTTTTTGAAAGACAAACCAGTGACTATAACTAGTTACCTATATAAAGTAACATTGCCAAACATGGGGCATTGATGATTTTTCTTGTTGGGCCATAGAGGTGTTGGTCACCCACTATTGTATAGTTTATTGAAATACTTTCCGAGAAAATAAAGACCATCTTTCTCAGGGTACAAATCTTTTCCAGATTCTTGAAAATGAACTGTTGCTCTCCACAGCTCATTTGCAAGAGTTATCATATATCTATATCAATACATTTTGTTATTGCAAATAAAAACAACAAAAACATGTCTCTCTTTACGCCTCATATGTATTTAGAACTCTGGGTTTTTCTGTTACATTAGATGAAACACATCCAGATTTATGATCGACACACAATTATGCATGAAAAGATTAATAAAATATGTTTTTTGATGCAATTGTAAAAATTGAATATTCTTTTTAAAAAACTTCTTTAGGAAAGAGAGATCCTAAAATGTACTGTCTGTAATTTGTAAGAATGTTTGTGATGCATGCAGTACATTTATGAGAAATCTCCATTCTACTATCCATGATTTTGCCTGTGTCCCTATTACAAAAGCTTCATTTACTTCCATTTTTGAACTGAAAGATGTTGTTTGGTGCTTCTCTCTCCTCCTGTCAATCACTGGAACTGCATTCATATGTGCCGACCAATTAACCAAGACCCATGAGCTGTGAGCCAGGCCTGGTCACAGAGAAATAGCTCTGAAATTTGACCCTTTATGAAACTGCCACTAAAGACCATCTGGTTACATATTCCCTTTTAAAGAAAGCAGTATTTGTCAAATTGGAGGCAGTACCTAAACCTTCCTGAATTCTTCTCATACAGTGCATAACCCTAGTTAATGTTAACTCGTTGGGCTGTCCTTGTGTAACACTAACATTTTACTTTAGGGTATTTTGCTCTTAGGTATTATATATATATATATATATATATATATATATATATATATATATATATATATATATATATATATATATATATATATATATAAGTCCAAACTGATGCCATTTAAAGGTTTAATTTATATCTATTGGCTACTATATTACATCCTTGGTCTTTCTTTGCAAGTTTCGGGTCTTTATGGGGCCCTTTAAAAATACAATTTCCTCTTTAATTGTAAAGAACATTCTTGCTCTCAATTTATTAAACAAAATGTTTTATTCTGCAAAGATGAGTTTAAGGTGTGTTAAATGGTGTTTTAATTTACATAAACACTCCTGTGTGCATTATTTGTCTGCAACACATTAAGCATTTTACATCAATCAATGGATCCTGCCTTGCTATAATTATCAGGACCGCAAGATAATAGCGCAGACCGTCGGCCGCTGACATCTCTCACCAATTAGTTCTATAGTGTTCCCCCTCCCACTCATTCATTGCATTTTTGTTTTTCCTCCACCGTATCATTGCATAATTGTTTTCTCAGTTTTTGCACAGAATTAGGACACTACAGAGCTCTTCTGTTGGTTGAAACCAGTCTGATCCAGCTCTAGGAAGGTCATCTACTGAATATATACATTTCACCTCTGACTATCAAGTCTACACATGGATGATCCTTTTTTTATCTAAAAGGACTAGTTGTAATATAAACACATAATGTTCCATAAATAAATGTTTACCCCTTTGCAGGTCCCCCTACTTATTTAAACACAACTTATATACATGTTGTAAGGCTGCCCAAGGAGGATGCCTGCAGTCTTCTCAGGCCAGATCCACCTGTTCTTAGGTTCTGTTGCAGGCCTCCCACTGCTCTTGCCACACTAACTGGGCAAATCCAAGTGGCAAACTAGCTCATATCCACCCACTTAACACAAACAAATATATTTTTATTTTTTAGTTTTCTACAAATACACCCACCTTCGCATCAACAAAGATATGATCCAAATGGCTGAAGGTCTACAAACACAGGTTATGATTATATCAATGTAGTCTTTCAAAAAAGGAGATCAGGTCTTTCTTTTGGCAGCCTGAATAAGAGCCACACTGCTTCTCAAGAGTCAGAACCCCATCAGTTGGTTGGAGCATTTTATAAAACCTACAACCTTGTAGACTTGGTTAATAGTCCTCTCATAATGTTCAGTAAAGATGATGAAAATCTTTCTGTTTCTTTTTATAACATGCTCTCCAGGCAGGTGGTGTTGTTATGGTGACAAGCAGATTGTCCTTAGAGTCCTTACAGTGACTATAGTTAACTTAATGAAATAGCTTCTGCAGCATGCACCTTCCTTTTTAATAAAATCCCTTCTTACAGAGAGTAATACTACCTTAACAAAAAATAAACTTTAGGTTCTAACCCTTTTAACAAATCAGAATACTGTGAACACACGGGAGAGTAAATCTGCTGAATTAAGACAGAGATAAAGAAAGGACCAGCAGTGTCTGAGTGCTTATGATGCAACAAACTAGCAGACCTCAACTGACAGCTACATTAAAAGCAGGAAGATATATTTGCAGATGATGCATTAGGAGATTTATCTGGCACCTGCAGCATCTTAACATCTCAATAACTATTTGCAAACCTGCCGGCTTCTTTTTGTGTCTATAACGACACCTGTGGCACTTATTGATTCTACACACGAGCATTTCTAGCAGTGGCCGTCATCGCTCTATCATCAGCAGCTCCCAACAGCGGAAAACAGCACCTACAAAGGCTTTTCCTCTGATAATGTAGCCATAAGGCCACGTGTACATGTGCACAAACAGTGAGCTTGCCTCTTGTTTCTTTGTCCAACTGTGCCGAGTCGGCCTGCCCTCTCACGGAGCTCATTTTCCCCTTTACTCTGTGTGAACGCCATCAGGTAGCAAAGGGACAGATGGGAGGACAGAAATTAGAGACAGAGAGAAAGGAAATTTGGGGTGAAACAAAGCCGAAGACAACAAAAAAGCAAACAAAAAATTTCTAGATATTCATTTGAAACAAAAGTACATTTTAATTGTTAAAGGAATAAACTATTTCATATTCTACAGGTGTGAGGGCTCCACAGAACACAACAGAAGATATTTTATTTTCTTACTGCTCCATCTTCCTTAACAAAAGCTGTCAAATCCAGTCCTGCAGTGGATTAAGGATGGTATGGATCAGAGATGAATCACAGCAGAGCAAATATACAAATCAGGAAGAACAGCCCTGCACAAAAAGTCTTGCCAGGAACTATTTATCAAAATTTCTTATAGGTTGTTGTGTTTGACCTATAAAGACAGCTTTAATCCCTTTTATTTTTCCTTCTTTTGCACAGAAAAATACTTTATAGATGCAAGCTGACACTGCTGGCATAGATCTGTTGGGGAATTATTGCGTGTTGAATCCCAGACTTTTACCAACTTGTCAGCAGCAGCTATTATCTTGTGTGACAGTGCAGTTGACCCTGCTATAAGCTGTGTGTTACTTCCAACATAATTGACCTCTGTGCTGAGAATGCATATTTTACTTTCCCCATACACACAGAGTAGCCTAGGTGGACATTAGTTACCATGGCAGCAAGTGGCCATTCCTTGACTGTTTTATTACTGGTTGAGGGTGAACAGCACTCTATATCAGGCCCTCATGTCCCTGAGTGTGCACCTGGTCAATGCGATCTCTTCCCCCCGGTGCCACAAGAAGGTGAGCAAGTGTAAAATTTATCTTTTGTTATTTTCAGCCTCTCTGCCAGTATTTTTCAGCTTTATGAGAATAGTTTAAACTGATTTACGAAAGATATTAATTCAAATCCCTATAGAGTGGTGCTATTAGAAAAATTATCTTGTTTTGCTTTTATCTATAATTTTTTTCAAAGATCATTTAAATTAACAAAGGGAAATTAAATGCAAAGCAACATGGACAATGTAAAATTGTACATCATATTTTTGAGATAAGCATGACAGAAAATGGCTGGATGGATGTGTTAAAGATTTTTTTGTTTGAGCTCAAGTTTGGTAGCCTTTTCCATAGTTAAACAATACCAGTTCTCAATAAATCACTTACATAGAACCTGTGCGTCAACACAAAGTATACATATTTAATGATGAAATATATATATATATATATATATATAAACACTACCACCTTTTTGTGTCAGTTGCATTAGAAGAAGTGCATGACTATATGTTTACCATGTGCAGACAAGCTGCACACAGCTGTGCTATAGTGGGGCTCCTCTTTTCTCCTAGCAGAGAAAGCTACTCACAAGACTCGACTTTGCCAAAATGGATATCAGTAAAAGTTTCAGGTCTGGCAATATTAGGGAAAGAGCGTCTGGCTAAATAATGTGGGTTTTTACTGTTGTGTACAGCAAGTTAACAAAGCATTAGTTAGTTAGTTAGTCTTAGTTATTATCTTCAGCTATTTTTTTTTTCTTGATCTTTGTGTGCATAGTAGCTTATTTAGTTGAGTTTCACTAGTTTAGTCAAGGGCTTTGAAATGAAAACTGGTTGAGTTACAGTTGAATGTTTTTTTAACAACTTCTTACATTTTGAAAGTTGTCGTGTATTCATTCAATGTAAGTGCTGAATTATCTTTTTGACCATGATTTGAGATCAGTTCCTACTTTCCTTTATGGTCTGAACACTCAGTCTTTTGGGCGTTTGTTCAGAACAATATATGACAGTCAGAAAGTAATTTCATAAATAATAATTATATATTTAAATAAATTTGCCAGCCCTACTAGGGTGGTCATTGAATGCAGCATGGAACTAATGTGAAAACATAATCAACTAACAAAGCCTTTAAGAAAAACAGATTATCATACCTACAATAAAACGTGGTTTATTAGATGCAGAGCTTTGAACATATTTTTTCTCTTAAATAGTAAAAGTAAAATTTAAAAAATGCAAAGATCTTTGGAAAATGTTAAACTGAAAAACCTGGTACATCTAAATATAACGAAATACCTTTAGGACGAAAATACTTTTTTAGAAAACTATAGATATGGGCAAATTTGAGCAAGCAGCTATTTCTGACCATTATGTTTACATGATATTTACATCTAAAAATATATAATTTACAATTTGACAGGTATAACTGTGGGTGTTTCTAGTAATATTTGACACACCTTTCATATGCAAATACCATGATGTTTTTCTTTGTATGTTATTCTTTACTATGCTGTCCCTTATTCAAATAAGACTCAAATTAAACATGAAAAAGTAAAGCTTTGTCTGTTATTTTAAATATAATATTTATTTTTTCATGAAAACTGTTGATCAGAATTCAGAATGAGGTTCTATTTATTTATTTATTTTTTCTGGGAGACCATACTCATTGCATTCAAGACGATAGATAAAAATCATTTCAGACCACATACGCCTTTCAGTGGCCCACATAAATTTTGCAGGCAAAGAACTCCTTTAGTGAGCTCTTTCACGTTGCCACACTGCAAAAACCAGCACACAAATCCTTTGAGGAACATGTCAAAGAGTTCAAGGTGTTGAATTGGCCTCTGAATTCCCAAGATCTTCCTTCAATCGATATGTGGGATGAGCTGGAAAAACAAGTCATATCCTCAGAGGCCCCACCTTGCAGCTCACAGGATTTAAAGGATCTGCTGCTAACGCATTTGTACGTGATACCAAAGGACATCCACAGAAGTCGCATTGAGTCTAAGCCTCAATGGGACAGAGCAGCCTTAAGGTAAGGAAAGTTTGTGGATGTTTAAATCTTTTTTTTTTTTTTTTTTTACCTGTGTGGAATATGGAAAAAGGAATTCAAAGTGAATCCCTTTCCGAATTTCATCCTTTAAAGTCGTCAGTCAGGTTTTAGATTTCCAATTAAAAATAAAAAAAAACTGGGTTTGTTGAGATACATGTGTAAATGTTTCAGGCAGACTTCAAAAATAACACTGAAGCCAGCAACCCGTGCCGCACTATGATAGTGTTCACAAATCTAAATGAAATGTCTCGTTGTGAAGACAGCCGTAGGCACTGGCCACTCAATCGGAGTAAACACCGGTCTGAAATTGCCTGGAATTGGTACTGTTCAGTGTGTGGAATCATTACAGCGGCATGACATAGCCATGAAGCTCTCTCAGTGTTTGTGTTCCCAATTTTATTAAGCCTGGGTGAGCTCTCTTTGTTTCTCTGACAGTCCTTGCCGGTTTTTTTTTAGCTTCATTTTACTTATTTAGTTTCTCTGGTGGAGCTGGACATACTTCCCCTGGAGACATGGCTCGTATTGTGAGGACTTAAAAAAAGATTTATAATAAGAACATACTGATGCAATGCCTTGTCAGTCAGCACCTGAGTACAAAAGGCTGTCAAAATACTTTAGAGAACAACTTTTATGATTCCTTTGCAGCGTACCCATAAGCCCACTCTAATAGAAAAATGAGGATGCCAATGAAAAGCTAAAATAATTGGTCTAGGGGGAAAGGATTTTTATCTGTGTCGGAAAAAACAGCTTGGTGATGATAAAAGGCAGGGATGCATGAATCAAAATAGCATTTGGGACATGAAAGTGGTTTGACCCTCAAAGCACGACTCTCTGTGTAAACTGTCTGGCTATACTTTGGAGTGTAGGAAAAAAAAGTTATATGTTCTTATGAACATTTAGAAATACAGAACAAGTAGTTCTTAAATACTAGAACTAATGTGGTATCCAGTTAATTAAGGAATAATTATTTATTTTATATGGATTTCGATATATGTATCAGTGGAGTTTCTGTGACAATTTAAGAGAAAAAAAAATCAGGCTCAACTTATTTACATGAGGCAAGAGTTTGGATGGACTTTTTCAAATAGTTTCATCTTGACAGATATTAAATATTGGTCAGCATGTTGTGGTGATTTTCGTTATTAAAGAATGCACCTTTTACCATTCTTTATGGATTTTTTGTAGTTTAATTATTTATTGATATTAAATAAACCATTCACTGTACATACCTGGATACACTGTATATACCTCATGCACATGCTCCTCCCTCGTGCACCTCCTGTTGTTTAAAAGAGCCGATGTCAAAAGGGAATTTCTCCATTGCTAGATCAATTAAGTTTTATTCTATTCAATCGCAGCAGGTAAAAAATACTTGCATATTCTAGAATAAGGGAAATCTACTGTATTTTTCTAATAATTCTGCAGGAGGTAAAGATTGTTTACCCCCCTACAAGCTCTTTATTACTTTCTTTGAGGATGTTGTTTATACAAAAAAGCTCCTTAGGTAGACAACATTCCTCTGAACTCACAATGCAAAAATAATCTAGAAATAAGTAAAAATAAAATACACTTAAATTAAGTGCATTTACCCCTAATTTGAGAAGGTAAATAAGATGATTTGCCAATGGAATGAGGAGTTTTTTACTCTTGAAATAGGATAATTAGGTAAAATGCACTTGAAATAAGACACTGCAATTGTTTTTTTCTTCTTTTAAATGTAAATTGTCTTGTTCCACTGGCAGAGTGCCTCACTTTCCACCACAAAATGCACTTATTTTAAGAAAAAATGACTTATCTAGATTTAAATTTTTTGCACTGCAAAGTGTTTGTGTAGTGCCACAGTTGCCAAAGTTCAAATCCTTTGACACTTTTGCAATAAATAATAACTGTGTTAAGAAATTTGTGGTTCCCCACTATAGATAGCTTTAGGCATATGGGATTTTTGTGTTCTTTTTCATGGAACACACCATCTCACACTGCCAAAGCGTATTTCAAAGTTTTAAGATGAGCTTTGCCAGATTTGTTTCTCTGCGAGACAGTTTTCACATCTGCAATATGTACTGAAATGATTATGTGCAGACATTTTAGTCCTGTCATGGATACAGCATATCGTTAAAGGAACATCTACCAAAGATTTGTCTTGTCAAGAAGAAGCCCAATTGTAACCAAGCTGATTTACATCTGCGCTTAGGACGTGTCAAGGCAAAGTTGTGTACTTTTACAATGTCGGATCAAAACAGTCTGCACACGAAAACATGTCTGAGATTGGAAGGGAGAAGAGCCACATGTGGGAAAAAAAAGTATGAAAAGCTTGCAATGTTTGTGCTTTTTCTTTTATTTCAGGCATTCTACAAGACAACAAGATTACAAGACCTCAACTATATAAGAAAGGGCTAGACAGAGAAAAGGCACAGTGGTACAGTTAAAAATGAAACTCTGAAGACACATAGTGCTGCTTCTTAGCTTGGGCTCATTACTGAAGACAGTGCTCTATACTCTGCTCTGCCCTCATTTTCTTCAGCTGCTTGTCTGCATGTCATTTCCTGTTTTCATTATCACCTTTTTTGCCGTTGTTCTTTGCTGTCCATCCCTATTTGTTGACAAGGATTTTTGTCAAATCCTACCTCCTGTGTTGTGCTTTCCCTTTGAAGGTTAAAATGCAGCTTGCTCATTCTTGAAAAGTAAGGGTGCCCCCTAAGACCCGTGTCTGCTCGTCAAAGCTAAATGACTAGAATGTTTTGGCAGGGGAAACATTTTTTTTAACCACTTCTTTCTAATCTTTCTGTTTCACTGTGGGCGTTGCTTTTAAGTTCTGTATCCTCACCTTGCCTCACCATTGTGAAAGAGAGGAGAAAACCTGATTTAAAGAAAAGCAGTGCAATCAAAAATGACCTTAGCAGAAGCACACAGAGGAGCAGATGTGAAAGCACCTCTTTTGGAATTTACAAGATGTGGAGGAAGAATGGCAGCCTTCAGTGAGATTTTCACTAGACACTATTTTCTGGTTCAGGAGGAGTGAAGGGACGTGAAAGCTTAACTACATGCAAACTGTCTGTGGTTTGCGTGCACTTAAATTGGCATGGGGGCAAAGGCCAGAGCGCTGCACAGGCTGTAAGTGCCCTATAGGGGAAAAGGTCAACAAATGAACGGTAAATAAAAAGCATCAGATAGGCTGCTCCCATTACTTTTATCGTCTAGTTTTCTATCTAACATGAAAAATGAAGCTGTTTTTTTTTTTTTTTTTTTTTTTTTACCTGTGTGGAATATGGAAAAAGGAATTCAAAGTGAATCCCTTTCCGAATTTCATCCTTTAAAGTCGTCAGTCAGGTTTTAGATTTCCAATTAAAAATAAAAAAAAACTGGGTTTGTTGAGATACATGTGTAAATGTTTCAGGCAGACTTCAAAAATAACACTGAAGCCAGCAACCCGTGCCGCACTATGATAGTGTTCACAAATCTAAATGAAATGTCTCGTTGTGAAGACAGCCGTAGGCACTGGCCACTCAATCGGAGTAAACACCGGTCTGAAATTGCCTGGAATTGGTACTGTTCAGTGTGTGGAATCATTACAGCGGCATGACATAGCCATGAAGCTCTCTCAGTGTTTGTGTTCCCAATTTTATTAAGCCTGGGTGAGCTCTCTTTGTTTCTCTGACAGTCCTTGCCGGTTTTTTTTTAGCTTCATTTTACTTATTTAGTTTCTCTGGTGGAGCTGGACATACTTCCCCTGGAGACATGGCTCGTATTGTGAGGACTTAAAAAAAGATTTATAATAAGAACATACTGATGCAATGCCTTGTCAGTCAGCACCTGAGTACAAAAGGCTGTCAAAATACTTTAGAGAACAACTTTTATGATTCCTTTGCAGCGTACCCATAAGCCCACTCTAATAGAAAAATGAGGATGCCAATGAAAAGCTAAAATAATTGGTCTAGGGGGAAAGGATTTTTATCTGTGTCGGAAAAAACAGCTTGGTGATGATAAAAGGCAGGGATGCATGAATCAAAATAGCATTTGGGACATGAAAGTGGTTTGACCCTCAAAGCACGACTCTCTGTGTAAACTGTCTGGCTATACTTTGGAGTGTAGGAAAAAAAAGTTATATGTTCTTATGAACATTTAGAAATACAGAACAAGTAGTTCTTAAATACTAGAACTAATGTGGTATCCAGTTAATTAAGGAATAATTATTTATTTTATATGGATTTACATATATGTACCAGTGGAGTTTCTGTGACAATTTAAGAGAAAAAAAATCAGGCTCAACTTATTTACATGAGGCAAGAGTTTGGATGGACTTTTTCAAATAGTTTCATCTTGACAGATATTAGATATTGGTCAGCATGTTGTGGTGATTTTCGTTATTAAAGAATGCACCTTTTACCATTCTTTATGGATTTTTTGTAGTTTAATTATTTATTGATATNTTTTTTTTTTTTTGTCTATCTACACATAGACTTATTTTTCAGCTTCTCAGCCACCTACAAATCTAGTTTTCAGAGCAGGGTGTTTTTATTTCCTCTTAATAAATTTCAGTTGGCCTGCATATTAAAATCAGTAAAAGATTTAAAGAGAATAAGGTTTTATAACTTTTTGTGGTGATTTAACTTAATTTGACCGTTTTATTACTGATGGAGTCCGAACAGCACTCCATATCAGGCCCTCATGTCCCTAATTGTGCACCTGGTCAATGCGATTCATATGCTTATATCCGGCAAAAAAAGGTAAGAATTGATTAATGTGAAACCAGCAGACACATTACCCCTCTGCCTAAGCCATCGATCTTTTCCATGCAAATTATCTATGAAATAGTCCTTTAATCCATGCATTCTTACATGATGATTCAGAAATCATTTTTTTTATTAATTTTCCCAATGATCAATCCGTCCGTCCGTCCGTCCGTCCGTCCGTCCATCCATCCATCCATCCATCCATCCATCCATCCATCCATCCATCCACCCACCCGTCCGTCCGTCCGTCCGTCCGTCCGTCCGTCCATCCATCCATCCATCCATCCATCCATCCATCACTAAATCATATTTGAAGTGGCATAATTACATCTATTTCACAGGTAATCAAAATTGAGGTGATACTGTGTAAGAAAGGTTTGATGCATTGAGGTATGATCACAGCTGTGTTTGGGGCTCTTCCTTCACTGCTTTGCCAGTTGCAGCCCACATAGTGAAAAAAAATGCATTAAGCTGTATTTTGAAACCAGACCAAGGATTTCTGTTTTCCTTGTGTCTAACAACTGATAAAGGGCAGGTTCATGTAACTCATTTAGAAGATTACATTCATTCTTAATTGAAAGAAAGACAAATTTTTTACTTTCAGACAATCATATCCCACTGAGAAATAGAACAGGTGGCAGACATCTCCCAGGAGACATGGTGACTACAAGGCAAGCAAATGTTCAGCAAACTTGAGCAACAGAGACCAACCGGCAAATGAATATACTTAAGTTTGATTTCTACGATCAATGAATGGGTTCAAGCGGAAATCTGCCATAGAAGGGATTAAAACCCCAGGTGCACAGAGCTGTTTCTCATCTACATTAAAGTAGTAATGGCTGTAATTGCACCGCATATCCCAGTCCCTCTCCTGATACTGCCAGTCCCTTGGGAGACAATTCTGTCAGGGGGCCATGTTTACTTTGTGTGAAAATACTTTCCAAGTATGGCTACATTAGTCCTTTACAGGCTCATTTGCAAAACATATGAGACAAGCAACCTGTTCCTATCTTTTTGCAGTCTGTGCTCAAGTTGAAAACACTGAGTAAAATATGCATTAATCAGAGAAGCAGCAGAACTGAGTTTTCTTATATGCAAGTCAGATTTCACAGTTGCTTTTTTCTGTATCAAGCGCATCTCATATCTTTACATAAAGTAAGATCAGGGTGAGATAAAATTAACGAGTCGCCTAATCTGTGAAAAGACAGAATATCTTCTAGACTTTGCTCTATAAACTGTTAAAAAGAAAATTTAATCTGCTATATCTGCTCAAAACCCTTTTTCTAAAAAAATGCTATCTGCTTTATTTGACAATCTCAAAAAATAGGAGAGAATTGGATTGTTGCAGTTATCTCATGGTTGTACAACCTTTGGACGAGGCAAAACAGTGAATAAATAAAAGCCCATTGATTACTTTAGCAATTCTACACCATATAGAGTATGTTCACATTATTATAGGTTATATTCAAATGATTTGCACCGTAAACAATCAGACAACTTCTTTTGGAAGAATTCCTTACAACCCATTAAATGTAAGGCAAATTTACTTGTTTAAGCATAGTTTTTCTTTTTTCTTTCTTTTTTTATAATTAAGAGCTTTCAAATTGCACTTTAAATTGTCTGGCCATCAAGTTCCACATTGCCTACATTAAGTTGGACCTGTTCGCAGTGCATTTTGGTCTGTAGTAGGGCAGCCCTCTGCCACTTGTCTTTTTAATAACCTTTACGGACAGGATTTCTAAGGGCTGGATCGAGAATGGTTTGGAGAACAACAAATACTGTCTTTGCTTTTTGGCAAATAACATAGTTCTCCTGGATTCCTCCTTCCAAGATTTACGGCATATGCTGGGATGATCAACTCCTCCAAATGTTAGTCCATTGCCGGCCCAAGCCTATATTGCACCCCAAGCAAAATTACATTTTGGGGCTCTTTATTTCTACCAGTAACATCTTTTTGCTGCAATCAACAGTCTCATCATTAGATCATTCATACACCTACTCTTAAAACTACAGTGTCTAATTTTCAGCAACATCTAATGGACAGACTGCAACAACTGCTTGCACCACTGCTTCTTTGGTATCATGGTACACAATGGCTTATGCATCGTCCACATCACCAATCTTATCAAGTGATGATGTGGTTTGTTTATATAGATAATGTTATAAATAGTATTTTAATAGTATGTGTAAGATATAGATTTTTTAGAATGAAGTACCTGTCTGACAGAGAACAACCTACTTGAGTGTCTCTTTGAAAACATTTGTCCTTCATCAGTGATTTCTATCATGTAAACGCTGGGCCAATGTTGATGTTGAACAGTGTTTTTTGTCATCTCTTGTCCTGCTTGTGTTTCTTCTCTTTGTGCTATGCTTCTTAGATGATAGGATTACAGTGTCCTTCAATTAATGTTTTGATGCAGAGCAGTTATGATCCTCCATTTTTCTGAACTTTGGCTGCAGACAGTGACAGACAGATTTCCCTCATGTCTGCTGTCCTCTATAGCTGCCTTGTAGTTACTGATGTGTTGTCTGTTGTTTTCTTCTCCTTTGACTGCAACGTCTTTGTTTTTAGGCAGCCTGCACACTTCTTTGGGAGGGTTGCTACCATGTATAGTTAAGTACCCTGTCAGTTCAACCCCTCTATATTCGCCACAATCGCATTCAAGTGTAATGATGATCTCACAGTCACTAGTTTGTGATCACTCCACTGCCAGAGCGTAAGGCTTCTGCCTCCATAAGTACAAGTCCTGCTCCTATGAAATTATGAAAAGCAATATCTAAGGCAGGGGTCTGCAACCTGCGGCTCCAGAGCCACATATGGCTCTTTGGACCCTCTCCAGCGGCTCTTAATAGT